>NC_056722.1:21675944-21676519 GCF_018831695.1 Puntigrus tetrazona | reverse complement strand
GAGAGAGAGAGAGAGAGAGAGAGACAGANGAGAGAGAGAGAGAGAGAGTGTGAGTCACTTTAACATATTTGGCTGAAATAATAAGAGCCTTCCTGTTGCTAAAAATCATCGAACGCTTTTGAGAGGGGAAATTAAGGGGGAGAGAACGAGTAACATAGCCAGAGAGAGGGTGAATATAGTGATATTGGTGAGTCAGTGCACTGCGGTGCTGTGTTCAGTAGGTTAGTGGCTAGATGGTGCTGTATGCTTGTGGCACCCTGTACGCAGTATTTAACTTTGGACAACAAAACGAAATTGTAGAATTCCCAACACAAAATCTGAGACTACTGGTGATAAGATTTTTTAATATGTCATTTTAAAGCTGCCGTTCATAACTTTTGGTGCTCTAGTGGTTAATAACATTGTGGCCGGAGATACCTTTCTCTGTTTCTCTTGTCTTTGACAAGTCACGCAGGCACTGGGCTACTCCGCAGATGTACCTACTCGAACCAGTCTAAATATATAAACACTTATTATGAGCCAAAAACACTGTTTGGAAAATGGATTCATGGTGTACTCTCTTATTATATAAATTT
>NC_056722.1:21663055-21675844 GCF_018831695.1 Puntigrus tetrazona | reverse complement strand
TTCAAACAAGCCACATTTAAACTAAACTCAACTTCTGACAAAATTGCAAGTCTCAGGAAAAAAACAAACATTTACTTATTCACATATTTCTTCCATTATTTATTTATTGGGTTACTGACAGAAACTGCTGTTGTAAGTAATAGGATGTAATTAAAAATCACGGAATTACAAAGAAAGTGAAGAAAAAAAAATTGTTGGAATTTTAATTGTACCTACTGGGATAATTTAACAATTATTTAAAAGTTTCAATAATTCACAAAAAATTATATTCACAAAGACAACATTGATCTGCAATAAAAGGTGTAAAATGAGTTTAAAAAGAAAGACAGAAGTTAATGAAAAGTGGAATATACCTGGCTCGGATCAGATGTGCTCCGGTTCTCGGCCCCAGTCCTCCTGGTCCATTCCCTGGAGAGTTTTTTCTCACCAGGGCAGGAGATATAGAAGTAGTCCTTTGGGGCACCTGAAGCATGTTAACAGATGTTAGTTTACTAAGATGAGCTTTAAATATAGGATGTGTTTATTATTATGTGTATATTATTATCATCATCTTATATCATCACACTTAGTAACGCATTATACAGTTATGAATAAATTGATAGCATCTAAACAACTTGGAGTACTGTGTACTCAACTTTTAAACTGATTTAAATTTTGACATTAAGTACTTCAAACCATATTTATTTTTGCTTCCACTGAAACCCTATTAATGTAGTATGAGACATTTCATATGTTTTGTGCAGTTATATTTAGGTTTAAAGGAATAGTTTACCTACAAATGAAAATTCTGCCATTCATTTTCCATAATCTGTCATTAATTCTATAGTTTCCTAATTACTTAGTCTCCTGTTGTTCCAAAGCCTTATGCCCATAATAACACCTTTGGAGCACAAATTAAGATATTTTTGATGAAATCCAAGAGCTTTCACATGGACTATTTTAACAACGTCCCTACTATGTGTCTGGGCATTGAACGTGTTGTGTTGCTATCTATGCAGGGTCAGAATATATCATTAGAATACATCAAAAATATAATAATTTGTGTTCCAAAGATGAACAAAGGTCTTCCAGGTTTGTGAAGGCATAAGGAAAACATTCCTTTATCCTTGGATATCAGTCAGTTAAATATTACTATTCATATTATTTTAGCAATATTTGTCACTGCTTTCAGAGACAAAAAAAGATCTTGGTTTCCACATGAATTCCAAATTCATTACTATTAATGTCACTGGAATATTTCATCCCAGATTATCACCTTTGGAGGGACGTCATCTTCCTGTCTCAGCCATGAGCTACGGTCAAACTTCTCATCTCGGCTGGTGATGCGAGGTGGTGGGGCGGGGGTTTCTGACGTGGGGTCAGAGTTCTGCCGAGGCATCGGTGGTCTGTGAGGCGACAGACCCTCTTGGAAGGCTGAGACGCCCTGAGAGGACTGATCATGCAGCGACTGGGATCCTGTCATGGAAGAGCCATGGGACTTCACAGAGACCAGGTGCGCCATCTGAAAGAACAACTCTGGGGTCAGTGTTCTTCACAGCACATCGGTCTCTCCGATAAAGGGGTCAGGAAGTACCTGAGGCTCTACCGGGCGGTGCATGGGAGGCGTCCGGGCCTGCTGTATACCTCCACTGCTGAAGGACTCTGACCGGGGAGGCAGGGAGGGGTCAGAAATACGGTTGGCCACTTTGTGCTGGAGAGCCGGAGAGCTCTGGCGGTTCAGCTTAGAGCGTTCCTCAACCTGACAGACAGAGAGGAAGTTAGTGTCAATGCAACTTGTCACAATCAGTTTGTTTTCCTCTCTGCTTGAGAGTCAATGTGTAAAATGGCTTATATGAGACACTGTAGGGTCTACACAAGGGTTAATCTTCAAAAGTAGCTTGTGCTAATTTTAAATTTCCAATTGTATATTTTTCAAATAAAATCTAATTGGTTTACCTTTTAATAAGAACAGCTAATAAGATGATTAGACCTTTAGCCTTCTGTCAATTTTATTTATCTTTAGCATTAACATAATCACCTAAGATTGAGTTTCTAAATGTTTGCGCAAATCCGCCTGTCCCAAACTAGACATTTTAGATATTTTTAGATCTGTTCCATCAAGTTGACTGAAGACAATCTTTTATTCACTTCTGCAGACCCAATGACTCAGCAAGCAAAGATGAAACATAACCAAATGACAGAAGAAGAAAAATCATCAGGTTAAAGACAGAAAAGAAAACACTTAGTCCATTATGTCCAGCATGTTAAAGAACATGCTGTAAAATCTCAAATTCAAACAACAAGCCTCAAAACTGTCATGCACCATTCACAAGCTTTTTCAGATGAGAAAAGAATCACTTTTGGCCATCCTAGAAATCGAGTGACCGGGAAAGTAAGACATGTTAGTGAGAAAACCATGTTTATTCCTTCTCTGAGAATGAAGGGTGGTTTGGATCTGAAATGACTGTCTTCAGGGCACAATATGTGCCTACAAGTAACACAACCCCTTAACAACTCCCCTTTGTAATTTTATCAATGCCTAAATCAGTGGTTCTCAAACAAGAGTACAGGCAAGTTAAAACAGGGTTTTGAATTACCTAAAGATATGATTACTAGACCAAAAAAATTATTTTAAGTCATTATTATTTATTCGAATAATATTTTATCAGGCAGAAACTCACATAGATTCATATACACTGGTAATAAAATATGCAAACCATGAACATTTAAATTCTGGGATGTATCTAATTGTACACATGTAATTGATTTTTTTTTTTTTTTTTTCANAATAAAAAGCAGCTTTGTCATTATGGTAGAAGTATCAGAAATAATCTTGGCGGGCCTAGGAGTCAAATAAGTTGAGAACCACCAGTTTAAAGCTTGTTTGTTCCCCAACAAATCCAGACCTCTCTCATTTTTGCCCACAATTCCATGCTCCTCTGTCATCAGCTGTCTATAAGGAGGAGTGATAGGGAAGTTCAAAGAGAAGATTACTGATCATTAGAGCAAAACAACAGCAAGAAATGCAGCAGAAGAAAATCCACCAAACAGAACCTACAGGAATACCAGCACCCAGAGAATGAGAGCAAAACAGAAACAAGGCATTCCAAAAGAGATCATCCAAATGCCCCGATAGAAAATTAGAGAAAAAAGTCTTTTTCTGGCATTAATTGTTTGAATATGCACCATGACCAGATCTAGATCAGACGAAAAAGGAGACACGAATAAGTCATGCTAGCAGAGGCAGACCTTTGAGACGTATAAGTCTCTCTCAATATCAGCCCCTTTGCTGGAGTGTCCGGGATTGCGGCCCCGGGCCTCTTGTTCAAGATGCTGCTGGACCATCCTGTGCAGCTGGGATGGATCTGGCTCACAAGACACACGGATTCTAGGAACATTTGGCCCACTGACTATCCTGAGCTGAGGCTCAGCCAGATCCATCTCTCTTGAGTGGGAGGCTGCTGGATAGGAGGGGGGCCTTGTGGGCTGATTAGAGGAGCTCTTGTCAAGAGGGAGGAGTTGGCCGACACGTTTTTCTCCAGGACTGTTAAACGAATGGTGCTTCTTGGGAGGGATTCGAGGGGAGTTACTCTGAGCTCTCTCCATCACCTGTGTTCAGATAAGCACAATAAAACTGTTCAGAATATGACCCTCAAAACTGAAAATGGACAGGGAGGCCGCTTCAGAGCGTGATAATGAAAAAAAACATCCACTGGAATCTGAAAACTAATGGAAAGGTTATTGACAGGAAGTGAGATGCATCATATGTGGGACCAAACCTGGAAAAATGTTATCACATTAAGCCATTAGCAAGAGCAAATTCAGTGCTGAAACATTTGAATTTATTTCAGCTCATTTTGATTACATATAAAAGACAGTGCATTTCTTTTAAAACGCATTTTTATTAAAAGGAAAAGTCCACCTTTTTTGAAAATAGGCTCATTCTTCAACTCCCCCAGAGTTAAAAAGATGAGTTTTGCTATTTTAGAATCCATTTAGCCAATCTCTGGGCCTGGCAATAGCACTTTTGACATAGCTTAGCATATAATTGAATCCAATTAGACCAGTAGCACTGCGTGCAAAAATGACCATAGCAGGTGCAGTTCCTAATTTCAATATTTCAATATTTTTCCTATTTAAAGCTTTACATTTCTGTTGTTATATCGTGTACTAAGACAAAGACTAAGTTGCGATTTTCTAGGCCGATATGATTAGGAAGTACACTCCCATTTCAACGTAATAATTAAGGAACTTTGCTGCTGTACCATGGCCACATTAGGCACAGTGATATCATGCTGCGTCTGTGGAAAATAGTCCCTAGCTTGCAAGACATGCTCCCTGTGCAAGCAAGAGGATCTTGCTGTTTTCAGGTGCTGCGTGATATCACTGCGCCTGTTACAGTCATTTTTGAACGCAACGCTACTGGTCTAATTGGATTCAATGATCTATGTTAAGCTATGCTAAAAGTGCTATTGCCAGACCCGGAGATCAGCTGAATAAATCCCAAAGTAAAACTCAACTTATTAAGTCTGAGGGAGTTAGAGAATGAGCCTATTTCCAAATAAAGTGGAGTGTTCCTTTAAACTTGCATTAACAATTTTATGAATCGATACTGGGATAATTTAAAAAAAATCTTTATTTTCACCCAACCCTACACAGTATAGATAATTTAAAAAAAAAAAAAGAATTCTCTGTACCTCTTTGGCCCAGGCTGGTTTGTCACTGGGGTTGACTGAGTCTTTGTAGTGGTACAGTTGTTTTTTGTCCGCAGGCCGTGGCTCTTGCTGCTGTTGCTGCAGTGAAACAAGGTAGGCCCTCTCTTGCTGCAGCTGCCGCTGTAATCGCTCAGCCTGTCTTTGCTCCTCCAGCTGCTTCCGTTTGTATTCCTAGACACACAATAGAAACAGAATGAGGAGAAAAGATAAAGATTTGAGACACATATAGAGCAGATAACCACATAAGACAAAATAATGCTACTAGGTTTGGACTCCTTAAAATAAACAAGGGCTAGTTCAGAAGAACTTCAAACTCAACAGCTCTATAAACTAATCCCATCGATGGCCTGATGGCTGTGGATCCTGAGTCTAATTTCCCTGAGAACTGAGCAATAACAAATAGAGCCACCACAAATCCCAAATGCCCCAGATCAATTCACACAATCGATACTCTCTGTGAGTTCACTGATAGTGAAGGGGACCAACGGATGGCATAAGCGCAGTAGATGAAAAGAAAAGAAGTGCAAGAACTTTAAAGGTGAAAGTTGAAATGAGAGTTTACCAGGAGAAGAGCTTGTTCTTGGAGAAGCTGCTGTTGAAGAATCTCCAGCTGCCTTTGTTCTTCTTCTAATTGGCGACGGATATACTCCTAACCCCATAGAACAACGAATGAAAGTGAGAAAGAGAGAAGAAAAAGATGACAGGGCCTTGAAAGAGTTTCAAAACGAAAGAATGAAAGATTAATCAATCAAATCTAAAGGTAAGAAACCCTGATAATAACTTTCTGCCCTGCCTAGATCCCATGTGGCCTTCTGTGTGATGAGCTCACTACCCAAAGGTCATTGGTTCAAACAGTGGAATGAGTTATCCATGCACTAGGCAGTCACTTAGGACCTTGATCCTAATTTCCTGAAGCAGGGCAATTAACCCCAGACTACTCAAGGGGAATGTCGCCCCAATGAAAAATTATAAGTCGGTTTTGATTGAAACCATTTTGTCAAAATGCCAAAAAGTGTGATAGGAGTCCAATTCAATCCTAAAGTTTACTTTTATTGTCTTCAATACAATGGCAGCATAATGAGTTGCCATGAGCTATCTAATAATGTCTTTGGCAGTTAAGTTATCGTTATTATTTTTAAATGATATTTAAAGTGGAGTACAGTTGAGGTCCTTCTGGAGCATCAGTAAGCGTTTGAACCTTCTGTAATAGCTACATATGAGTCCCTCAGTTGTCCTCAGTGTAAAAGATGGATCTCAAAATCATAGTCATTGTTGGAAAGTGTTCAAATACACAAAAATGCTGAAAAACCCAAGGAATTTCAGGGGCATGAATGATTTTTCTGAAGAACAGCAAGCAATTCAGGACAAACAAGGGACTCATGAAGAGCTATCACTAGACAAAAAAACTATATGTAAACATCTTTTACGTGAAAAATGTTATTCAGGTCAGTACTAAAACAATTCCAAGCGTTTTGTATGACCTCTCTTATTTTGGAAAAATAATTAACATTTTACAGATTCTGAAGCGGGGGGATGTAAACTTTTGACCTTAACTGTACATCTGAGTGGTAACAGGCATGTTTACTACAATTGAAAATCAAGAAGATCAAAAATAATAGGTAAAATATATTATCAATTAATGAACTTTCACAAAAATGTTAAGCAGCACAACTATTTTCAGTGCTAATAATAAATGATATTTAATAAATGATAACTGAACATGTTAGAATGATTTCTGTAATTCCATATGACACAGAAGACTGGAGTAATGGCTGCTGAAATTTCTGCTTCGCCATTTCATGAATTATATATTAAAGTGTATTCAAATAGAAAGAAAGAGTTATTATAAACTGCAATAATATATCAAATAATCACTGCTTTTACAGTATTTTTGTTCAAATAAATAAAGCCTTGAGGAGCTTCTTAGAAATGACATCTAAGAAAAACCTGTGCAATTATAGAGAAAAACAGGTTTATGAAAGTGTACAGTGTACAGAACACAAAGACAGAAAGACTTTACAAAAAGATGTCTGAAGAGAAAAGGTAGCCCCATTTGTAAGATGTATTCATATTTTGAAAGCATGTGTTCTATTCTTTATGAAAGGATTAAAACAATATTTGTCTTCAAACTGAAAACAAGGCAAGGGAACTTCATCTGGATTACAAATCTCACTGTAGAGGACACTTTCACTGTCATTTGCAGTGAAAATGAAATGTTTTATGACAGCAAAGAAAATGCAGTGCTTTGTGGCATTAAAAGCATTTTTATGGAATGACACTTAGAAAATATCTATTTGCCTGACAGATCTTACTGAATTAGCTGTCCCAAACTGTCTCTGAGGACGGTTACAACAAGAAGGCAAAATATTTAACAGAAAAAAACACCTTAAAAGTCTCAAAAGCAAAATGTATCAGGCAGTCCATATGCTAACAGTTAGATCAGCTTTATTTGCTCCTGCTACAGTCTGATTACAACAGTTTCAACTGTAACGTTAAAGGGGCGGGGTTTGTGGAAAGGGGTGTGTATAATTCAAACTACATTTCAGAATAGCTAAATGGCTAACATCACTTGACTTTTGGCATTAATGAGAACTGGTGAAATGGCTCAGTCATTCTTATTTGTCTCACACGCGGCCCGTGAGACGTCCTCATTCACTATTGAGCAGGGCTCCTGCGGCCCAACTACAATTGAAAAGGTGGGTGGGTCCTTTAAATATGCATACATCCAACAGAACATTTCCCTCTCTGGAGGAAGTGAGTCACTGACGGGAGAGACTGCTTTAAATGAGAGATTGAGGCATGTGTGAGTCTGATATCGGAGAAGACAGTTACAGCTGAGAACAAAGTGCACAGCACATTACACGTGATTAATAGAACACATGCTCTCTTCATACACACCTGTGTAAATATGTTCTGGAATATATGTATATCTGGAATATATCAGAAAAAACTGAATAATTTAGCAAAAATAATTGCATGTTACTCATAATAAATAATTTAATCATATTTTCAGACTTTTTTGATAAACAACTGTCCATCTATATATCTATATATTTTTTTGTTTTGTTTTTACACACACACACGTGTGTGTGTGTGTGTGTGTGTGTGTGTGTGTGTAAGTAACAGGAAATAAAATAAATAAAATTTAATATAAAATATAGTAAATGAGCACTAGATGAACACTAGAATTCTGAAATAACTAGTATGACCAAAAAAAACTGAAACAAAACAAAAAAAACAGTGACCAATCTATAAATATATGTGCCATGTATTAACAGAAAGTACACTGTGTCTCCGTCTCTATAGTGGTGAATCAGTGGGAGTCTGTTAGCGTGGCGTGTGAGCCTGTGAAGCTGCCACGTCACTTCATTTCTTCCCTTCCTGTTCATATGAGTTGAGCTGTCGGTTCTGGCATGGTTTAGTTTCCCAGTCTCTTTTTGCACAATGAATTATCATGGGTTAGTTTGCAGTGACAGACCAATATATAACAGCTTGAGCAATTATGTACTGAAATAACCCTCTCCATCAATTCTTGCCCTCTTTCAACGACCACAATTAGCCATGTATGGATAGCGTTTGTGTGTACATATGTACCTGCTCCCTCTCAGCATGCCTCCTCTCCTCCTCTCTCCGTAGCTGCTCCATCTCCTCATAGCGCCTCCTCTGCTCTCTCTCCTGCTGTTTCCGGAGCTCTCTCTCCCGTCGCTGTTGCTGTGAGGCGA
This sequence comes from Puntigrus tetrazona, assembly GCF_018831695.1. Taxonomy (NCBI): domain Eukaryota; kingdom Metazoa; phylum Chordata; class Actinopteri; order Cypriniformes; family Cyprinidae; genus Puntigrus; species Puntigrus tetrazona. The sequence goes on along the minus strand of NC_056722.1, from coordinate 21,667,428 downwards.
CAAATACATGTGCTCATTAATAAACCTCCCTTTACACCCCTTACAAATAAATCTCAACGTTGACCTCAACTATCAGCTCAGCTTCAGACTGGAACATGCAGTCCCTTCCTATACCACTGGATGGCAGTTTAAAAGACAATGCATTTTGGTAGCCATGCTGAATGGCCTTTCCCCAGCAGGGGCTGCTGACAGGAGCTGTGCTGAAACGAGGCGGACTGACAGTGGACCAGCGGGAGATAGATGTGCTGAATGAGAGGTTGACGCCCAGCCGGGCCGCCTGATTCATCCCCACAGGTATTCTGCTCCCTCCCCTACTGAGAAAACCCTACATCACATAACTCAGGAATATCTTCACCGGCTCAATGACCGTCGTCTTTCATTGTCTCCCGTTTGAAGAATTCCCAAGATGTTGGGCAACCTTCCTGTGGACTGATCATAGATCAGTATCTCCCAGGGACTTTAAAACGGCAGTCATCTCATGAACCATTACGCACACAGTATAAAGTACAGGAAGTGTGCGTCTAAGTGTGACCGGAATAATAGCACAGCATATTGTCTGTTTGCTCTGTTAGGGTTGCGAGGAAAAACAATGCTACATGCAAACAATAAAATGCAACTAAGCATATAACGATGCATGAAAGCAGAAAATGCTTCCCATATCTTTTGTTGTTGACATTGTGGGCTGTGTAAGATTTTAGCTCAACTTTATCTGTTAGCTTGTTTGTAATATGGCAAATATTTTTTTTTAACCCATACATCTAATGTTGCTATTGTTGTGTCATAAGTTGGCTGATGTTAATATAAAATGTAAGTCATAAATCAAAGAATCAGCTGAGAACGAGTAAAAAAAAGCAGTACAGAAATAAAATAGAAATAAAATAAATGAAATGTTCTTTAAATAATAAAGAAAACATAATTAATGATGTGCTATATTTAAATACAATATTATAAATATTACATTCAGACTAAATATTTAGCTTTAAACATTATATGCTTTAAATAATATAATATTAATATAAAATACATTAAAATAGAATATACCAAATATGATATGATAAATGTTAAACATATACATATTGTAAATATTATATTTAGATTAAATCATTAGCTTAAGCGACATTAATACATCACTGTAGTGCAGAGGATTTCAGAAACATGGCTGCAAATCTTTAAACTGTGCTTCTCCTAATCTTACCTCCTCCAGTCTCCTCCTTTGCTCCTTCTGCTCCTCGATTCGTTTCTGCCTTTCTGCCAGTAGTTGGCGCTTGTGCTCCTCATTCTGTTGCTGTTCTAGCTGTTGTCTCCTCAGGGCTTCAGAGCGCTCCTTATTGGCCAGCTGCAATCGCAAGAAGTCCCGCCTCAGGGTCGATTCCCCAGGGATGTTTATGATGGAGCTGTAAGGAAGATGTTAAATCATCTTTAAGTCAATCAGGTCTCCACTATACCCACATGCTTGTGTGTGTGAGCGGAGAAAGGTCTATGTACCTCGGCTCTCCTATGTCTCGCTCTTCCTCCTCCTCTTCACTTCCACTGTACTCATATTCTGTCTCGTCTGTAAAACAACAACAACAGATAATGTAGGTAGATGTAGGTTTTTAGATTAGAGACAAATTCAGATAAAGTTGTGACAATGGATAAAAATGTAGAAATTAAGAAAAATATAAAGTCGATTTTAATAAAAGGTTACTGAAAAGTCATCAACTTTTGTTATCCAAAAAAAACTATTTAATTAATTTATTCATTCTGACCATAAATAAAATGTAAAAAATACAATACATAATGAAATAATATTTTTTACCAGTTTTGAAATATTTTTTCACCAATATTCATTACCTAAGACACTTTTACAATTAATATTTATATTGAAATATTCATTAACATTGTGTTTTCAATAACTATAATTTTGTTAGCATTGCTATCAATCAAAATAATAAATTATTTAATAAACAAAAACAATAAAATAATTTAGATAATTATTAAAATGCCTAAAAAAATGCATATCACTTGCTTTTCTTTTTTTTGTTTTAGATATAATAGACTAAAGACAGATTCAGATGAGGAACGATGTGACAGTAACATGAAACCCTTGATAAAAATTTGCATGGAAAATATTTTAGGAACTTTTTTGAAAGCAGTAGTCAACTTCTACTAAAAAANGGAATAAAAATGCTTCATAAAATAATAATAAACAAAATAATTCCTTTTTGATAGAATAACCAACTAAAAGTAGCGGTTATTGCAATTAATTGAAAGGCAGGCACACTACAGATAATGTTTGTGAAGTTTTGTTCATGCATCAACAACAACAACAAAAAAACCTCACCCCTCTCTCCTCTCTTCTTTTTGGTCCGGTCAATGTGGTCTTTGAGCTGGATTCGGACCTGTCTCTCGTTGGGCAGGTCTTTGATGAAGGGGTGTTTGATGAGCTGCTCAGTGCTGGGTCTCTGGTTGTGATTCTTCACTAAACAGCTCTCAATGAACGACTGGAACTTCTTAGTCCTACAGAGAACAACAAACCAATCAGTTTTCCCTATTTTGACTCATCAGTTGTAGATCTGAAGTGCAAAATCAATACAATGAGAGGTGTGACTCACCACTTCTTGGACTTGAGACGAGGCGCTGGGTTTCTAGGTATAAGGAAAAGTGCTCGCATAGGATGCATATCGCACAGAGCTGAGAAAACAGACAGGTGTTTGTGTTTAGAATCATATAAAATACACGTCCCATCATGCTGCATTGTGCTGGACTTACGAGGGGCTCCTTCTGCCATCTCAATAGCCGTAATTCCCAGTGACCACAGATCACTCTGTAACAAAAACGGTGCTATTAAGATCTCTGCCTGAAGCCAAACAAGACCCTCACACAAAAGCAATCAGGTGCTGTAAGAGCGTAATTAAGAATCGCTTGAAGTACCTTGAAGTCATATGTGGCGTCTGGGTTCTCATCACAGGCTATGACCTCTGGAGCCATCCAATATGGAGTGCCAATAAAAGTGTTCCTCCTACCCACGGTGCGGTCCAACTGTGCGCTCACACCAAAATCAACTGTTGAAAACACACACATACACACACAGGGAAGATTTGGCCTTAATGTGTCTGCGTGCAGTAACGAGAGGAGAGGTCTTTGATGAAGTGCATGCTGCCATCTGCCTCTGTGCCACTCTTCCCTCATCACCGCAGGCAGTGTTGTCATAGCAACCAGCCTGAACTGTCTCCCAAACTCAAACAACTCGATGACAAGCCCTAATAACTCCAGAGGAAGGTCATAGGTTCCTCAAGATGGACAGAATCAACTGATAAAAACACACACGGACACACTCGAAGCAGTATTGAGGGATTAGAACCTACTTATAATAAAAAATATTCATCTAGTTATCCAAGTCATTAATACATTTTTATACTGTATATATTTGTTTTTTATATATAAAAAAAATGCGTATATGTGGTGAGATCGAAATTGAATCCATACAATGTGCACCATATAAAAGTAGCTTGTAAGTATTGTAAGTAAACAAGAGCACCCGGCTGAAATTTGTCAAAATTTGTATATTCTGGTTTTTCGTGCTAATGCACTTATGTCAAGTTGCGGTGACATAGTTATCATAGTAGCACCTTTTAGTTATTTAAACCTCATTTACGGAAGCTTATTCTACCGAATATACACCACATTTGTTTGATAGCTGTCAGGGGTGTGAACTCACCTAGTTTGACTTCCGCATTTTCCGTGAGCAAAACGTTCTGACCTTTGATATCACGATGAATGACCTTATGTTGATGCAAGTGGGTCAGACCCTATCAAAACCAGATGAACACGTTGAACTCAACTGGAGAAGGTCAAGTGAGGAAACGCTTTTCAAAAATAACACTTCTGAAAGCTAATAATGTCTTCCAGCCCACGCTACACACATACTCACCCTGAGGATCTCTCTGCAGATGTAGGCCGTCCACTCCTCCTTCAGAGAGTTTCCTTTGGTGTTCTTTATCAGGTCTGTCACTGAACCAGCACCACAAAACTCCATCACCAGCTACAGACACAACACGTCAACAAAATTAGGATAAAACCCAGCAAGCCACATGAATGAGGCAAAATCTCATTTAATGCAGATCTACACTGGCGCTGTCACACAAACAGAATTTGTTCCATTATTTCCATTTAGAGGTCACGTGTGAACGGGACTCAATGCTGAAATGTTGGCTAATCAACTCTCTTATCAACTTTCTAATGCTTATCAGGGCTGCATTTATTTGTTCAAAAATGCATATAAAAATAATACTGTGAAATATCATGTGCAGCATCATGTGACTCTCAGATCTGATCTTGAGAAAAAAATTCAACAAAAATATATAAAATTATATAAAAAATGATAAATAAAT
>NC_056722.1:21658566-21662955 GCF_018831695.1 Puntigrus tetrazona | reverse complement strand
TATATAAAAACACGAACTTGAGGTTTATTGACTGACGTCACTCAGTCAATAGACATTGCCGTCGCGCGTGCGTCATTTTGCGTTGATTTATAGAAAATCTCTATACACGTGGCTTATTATTGGCTTTCATAGTGAACTGAATGACCCGTGATGGTCATGTCTGATTCACATAGCACAACATAGCATTGCGAGGCCTTTAAATGGGGCCTGTGCTAACCGGCTAGCACTAACACGGCATCACAAGGCAATGACAATCTGAATTCTCAAGCGAATCATAAAACTGCACGTAGAAGCAAACGTTTGGAGCTTATTTCTCATTCGTATTCAGCCTACATCAATACGTGCGAATCTTATTGCCTTTTGTGAACAAAACAATGCCAGCACGCAAAAAAGAGGAAGGCAGAATCTATTTCTATCAGGACGCGTAGAAACTGACGCCCGTATGAAGCCAAACAACAGTAATAAATGTGTAATCAGAGTTTTTGATTGTTATCCGTGTTGTATCTGTCTTGTTAACCTTGTGTGTGTTGTGGCACTGTTGTCCACGCATAACCTTACAGCAAACACGCCCAGGACGACTCCTCGCTTCTGATGATCCTGTCCAGTCAAAGAATCAAACTCGCCGACAAATGAACTGCTGATGGATACGCAACTGGATGTAGCTCGTGTAATAACGGCGACAGTAAATATGCTTAAAAGTCTCTATGACAGCTGTTCTGGTCAGGTATATTTGGCCATTATCTGCGGAGCTTTTAGCACCCTTTACAACACCTCCTGGATTTAGACCGACTGATTGGAAGATGTGGGTTATGACGCAATGCGTTCTTGGCCAATTAGAAAGGGTTTTACTAAGATACAGCGCGATACATACAAAATAAATGAGTATTAAAGCAAATGATAGAATTATTATTATAGAATAAATCAAGCACGAACCAAAACCCACTAAAATATTTTATTATTTTTTGCTATTGTTATTGTTTTGATTGTAACTCATACCAAAGGAAGCAAGTAAAATACTTTATTTAAAGTAGCCTTTATTATGTATTGGGTCCTTACTAAAATACAAGACAATACATGTATTGTCAATACATGAAAAACAAATGTAATTGATGTAGGCAGAGAAGAAACATTTTGCATTTTTCGTATACGAACTATGTAGTCTAGTATAGAAACGTGAGTTACAATTTCTTATAGTATATTATTATTTTCTTCAGACAGTACTATACATAAATTAATAAAAGGGCAAAACAAAAATAACTACATGCTGCATACTTTTTTTATTTAGACAAATATTTTAAATGATTTTCACATAACCAACGCTTTACATCTTTTTTGTTGTTGTAAGTGTGAGTATTCAGTAGCCTATTGTACATTATTATCTTTTATAAAACGTCGATTTTACGATGGAAAATTGTTATTTATGATTGTAAAACTAAACACAATTAAATTAATAACATAAAAATTGTCTTCTTTTAAAACCGGTCATAATCATCCAACTACCACTCATTACCGAAATCCAGTAAATTCATTCCTTGGATGCATTCCTGCTCGCCTCGTGTATGTGAGTCATGTGTCACTCATGACTGGACAGTTAAGTTGTCAATCAACTACTCAAAACCAGTGGTTGACTCCATACTCATAGAACCCACCCATTGTTGGAATATTCTCAAAATCCATTGGCCAATACGGCTAAGTCCCGCCCTTCTTCCCAAATGTCTGTTCCAACACTGTGGAAAAACACAGGTAACCGCTGGACAGCGTTAGCCTAGCACAACTAAGATCACAAGTCTATTACACTGCATTTTACGCGGTAAGATAGCAATATTTTATTATTAGAAATCGCGACAACTTCTTTTAACAACTAACAGCGATTTCAGCACAACACTAAAAACAACGACTCTTGGGTTTTAACGACTTTAACCTTTGTGTAAAGTTTGTAGACAGTTCACTAACAGTTAACTGTATGCGGTATGCGGTATCTATTAGTGACAAACGCTCAGCGTTACGAAGCAACGACTAGAAAATGTTTAGTAGCCTACCTCAGACTTTTATGGTAAATGTCATGGTGAGCATCACGTTGACCAGTGGCTGTTTGAAATATAGTAAGTGTTTAGGAAAGTAGGAGTGGAGGAGACACGTTTGTACAAGATGCTCTTCTGGTATGTGAGAATGACAGTTTACAGGGATCATAGCTTTTTGATGTGGAAAACCAGGGTCCTCTAAAAGATTAAACGTTGAATAAAACATGTAAGCGTGAATGTGATTGTAACAAGTTTTTTAGGCTTTGATCTGAAGATGACTTAGCGCAGATCCTTCGTGATGATGAGACCGATCTTCTTCGAGTGAAGTTACAAGATGAGTGGAAATCATAGTCGGATAGAAATGGACCTGGTAAGTTCATATACAGAATTATATGTGCAGGTCATGCTGTGATTAGAAGAATGATTATCTTTCTTTCTCTCTTAGGCTGTAGGATCATCATCAAAGCCTTATGGATCATCTAGGAGTATTGTCAGAAGAATTGCCACAAGTCTTCCCTTAGCACCTTGCCCTCGTGTCCATTTTCAGGTACAATATTAGTCTTTGTTTATTCAAATGTGTCAAAAACATTTTGTATTTGCATTCATTTACTATATTAATATTTTCATGTAGTCTTCGTTGATTTTCATTCGATTATTATTATAGCGTTTTCCACTTTTATAGCATTTTCGTTTTTTACAGCATTTAACGTTCTCCATTTTGGCCTGTCATTATTCAGTTCTCCCTTATCATCATATTTCTGTCCTGTTCTGTTTTGATTCCATCGGTGTGATGACAATAAACAATCATAAATCACAGGGAGAGGTTTCATCTCACAATATCTAATCTAGCTTTTTCCTACTGTCTTAACTTTTAAAAACAAANCCCTTCCTTCCAGCTGTCCTGTATGTCAGGAATGCAGCATGTCTGCTTTAGGTCAGTTCTTTGGTTCATTGTCGAAAAAATCTAGGCCAAAAAAAGGTTTTGCTTAAAAAGTACTTATTTTACTGGCGTTAATATTGATTTCCTCTTGATAAAGGAGCCGAATGCCGGCTGTAATTGCTTTATTAATCACTAGGCGATTTTAAACCGGTTTCCCTGGTGCTGTTTTCTTTGCCGTGGCTGTGAAAACATTTGGTGCTCGCTCCGCTGTTGTAGTTCTGACATTGTTTGAGTGCTTGAATGTCTGTGAGGGTTTGTTTGTTGTTGTTGTGAGACTTGTAAAGTGCCCCGAGCAGGTGCTGTATAATTATTAACTGTCCTTGTCTTTGGGTCGTGTAGCTTCATCCATTCTCCGCAGGAGCGAGTTTCCTCAACAATACAAATGGGCCAAATGGACCTGTGGCCACACTCGCAGATGTGGGCTGGATGGAAAGAGATGAGAGTGATGACACTGGCAGAAATAGGTCAAATATTAAAAAAATTATTTATAAAACAGAAAATTGAATATCGTAATTATCATACGTGTGTTCTTCAGGTTTGAGGCGGATTCCGGGTTGTTTTTCCGCACCCAGCAGTGCAGACCAATGAGACGTCGGCGGTCATTACCCAGTTTGCACCAGGCTGAACCTGCACCACAGAGTCAGACGATCATCAACGATGAAGCCATTCAGAAAATCAGCGTTCTGGAAACTGAGCTGGCCAAACTTAGAGCGCAGATTGCACAGATCGTTCAGGCACAGGAGCAGAGTGCTCAATCCACAGGTGTATATAATGCAATACAATTTTAGTATTTTGAAGTAGTTTTTCTTTTGATATTTGCAGTTTACAGTTCTGAAATCAGAGCTGAAAGGTCTGGTTTCACAGGTGGGGCTTAGACTAAAGCCAGGATTAGGCCATATAGGTAATATTTATAAACATGGAGGACTGGTGTTCCTCTTGAGACAAAACAAAGGCCTTGATATATTTTAAGATCGATCAGTTGAAATAGCCCAGACTTAGTTTTAGTCTGGGACTAGGTTTGAGCCTTGTCTGTGAAACCGGGGGAATATGATGCAGCATGCATTTAAAAAAAAAAAAATGTTTTCCAATATGGAAAATCTCAGCTTCCTTGAATCATGATACTTTTTTTGTGAGATGCAAAATTGACAGTTTCACAAAAATAAGTGGTTTTATGCTCAAAACAAGAACAAATGTCTATTAATGCATAAGAAAAATAAATAACTTTCCCTTAATACATTTTCCCTTTGGGGAAAAAAAACTAACTTTTTCTGATCCTACAGGCATATATCTGTTTTTATTATAGTCTCTAACTTTAATGATGTTCTAAGTGTCCTCTTCAATTCATTCCATAATTTTGTCTTTAGTTGGTTTTAAAAAGATTTAAAATTTACCTTCACAAAACCTGCAGAAACCCTTTTAGATATTATA
>NC_056722.1:21657728-21658466 GCF_018831695.1 Puntigrus tetrazona | reverse complement strand
TGTGTGTGTATATGTAAATGGTAAATGCAAGATGAGGTAATTAAAGATATATTAAAACATATAGTTTTATTAATGTTAAAGTATTTCCAATAATAATATTACTAATAATTTCATGTAAATGCAGTCATGACGTCTGTATACATGTATAAGTGCAGGGGAGGTGATAAATGTCTTCTTTGTTTTGCTTTCTACTGATCAATCATCCAGATTCTCAAGCAGAATATTGATCTTCCGTCTGAACAAAACACTCAGATTTCACAAATTCTTCTCAATAATCTTCCCGCACAGATGCCCAAAACGAGGGAAAGGATGTAAACACAGACTGCTCTCTCTCCTCGTTCAGGGCCGCTTCGTTTATCCGCGCTCCTTCCCAACAGAAAGGACATTTTGCTATAACAAAAGACAAGCAAACGAAGGAAGTGGAAAAAATCCTCAGGAAGAATTTCATGTAATGATGTTTTTTTCTCCAGAGGTGAAGCGCTCGGTTTCGTCGATGGGATAGCTCCTCCTGGGGGAGCGGACGGGAATCACACGCCTCCTCCTCCTCTTCCTCCTCCTCCTCCTCCTCCTCCTTTTCCTCTTCCTCCTCCTCTTCCTCCTCTTCCTCCTCCTCCTCTTCCTCCTCCTCTTCCTCCTTTTCCTCTTCCTCCTCCTCTTCCTCCTCTTCCTCCTCCTCTTCCTCCTCTTCCTCCTCCTCCTCTTCCTCCTCTTCCTCCTTTTCCTCTTCCTCCTCCTCTT
>NC_056722.1:21657466-21657628 GCF_018831695.1 Puntigrus tetrazona | reverse complement strand
GTGTATCCATGCACGCGCACGCACACACACGGATTTAGAGATTTTAGTCCTGACCAAAATCCTAAAACATGTTCTTCCGCAAAAACAAAAAAAATAAGAAAGAGTAAACCATGTCCATTTTCGTTTATAGCTGATGTTATTTTTATTGGTTGTTATCGTTGT
>NC_056722.1:21654254-21657447 GCF_018831695.1 Puntigrus tetrazona | reverse complement strand
AAAAAAAAAATAAATAAAAATCTCTTACACAACAAAAAAATAAAGATGTGTGTAATAATGCAGTGCACAATAGCTATGAGAGATGCTCTTTGTTCAGTCTTTAAAATATGCACGTTACACAAATCCAGCCTCTTCTCGACTGTCCGTACATGCAGGCAGCTCCCTTTACCGAGAGACGAGGAGGAGAGAGATAAAAAGGGGATTTTGCTTCCTATGTACAATTGCTTATATACTGTAGATGTCTCTATTTGATTTGTTTCGGGGTCGTCGAACGGGGGAATCTCAGGAAGCCTCGAGATGAGGTAAAAAGTCAAAAAAATAAACGCGATAGCTGCAAAGTTTAGATCGTGTTACGGACTACATATTAGACTGGTGTCCCACTAGTCACTTTTCAGTTGAATGAACATATCAGACAGATACAACATCTCACGCATTCACAGGGTCAAATTATTCCATGTCCTAACAACGCAACCCTCAGATCTACTTCATTTCACGAGTTGATCTGAGATGGTGTCCCAACCAGCCTCAACCACGAAAAGAGAACGGCGAGAACCCAAAATCAAATTTGTGGGTCGCACCATGCAGCTGTCACCGGAACACTGTAAATGGAGAGATCTGGTAGGTACGATGCCGGCCACTGGGATGGCAGCTTTAACGACCCGTTGCAAAAAGCCTCGTTTTACTTCGCTCTGCAGCTTTGACCCGAATAGCACTGCGAGACTGTTTTGGTTTAACGGTGGTGAAAGAAGAGTAAGCATGCTCAGCAGTCAGCAGACTATTAGGTTGGTGTCGGAGCTGGTGGAAGTTTTAATACAGTATGTTGAAAAACCGAGATGCTGCAAAGCCCAATCGTGGCTCTGGTTCTTCTGAGCAGCTCTGAGCAAAAGAAAGCGATTGTAAAGTTGTGCTTTGGTTGGAGTAGCATTTGCTGAGAATCGCGGGACGGCAGGCGGCTTTGCAAGGGAAGAAACGTGGGTTTGTCGGGACCATGTTACGGGAAAGACCCAGCAACTGATTTGAAGGACAACGCCGACTTGCCTGGCGTTTAGCTTGCGGTTAATATTTCTTTTTTTAAGTGCTTACGTATGTCTTTGAGTCTCAGTATCGATGAGACTGATGAGAGTGCTGAGATGAGGACGAGTATCCCATAGTGCTTTGCGACTGGGTAGAGCCTTGGACATTGCTCTGGTAACCAAGCCGCGAGCTGGAGTGCTGCAATGAAGAAAAAACTATGATTTATTGAAACGATCTAGTGTTTCGCATTGACCGAGTTTTTCTTGTAATGCTGAGCTGAACACAGCTAACTTGTATATTGTTACATAATAAACATTCATTTGGTTTACACGCATCGTCTGTTCAGCTCCGACTGTCAGATTGTGCTACACGCTACGCCAAGATGTGTTAAAAATTATTTATGTTAGTGATTACTGCTGCAAGTTTAGTCAGATTTAGACTTGGCAAGTATTCATCATTTTCCCAGTGTTCATACCCATTATCCAATCCAATCAGCAATGATGAATGAATAATGTCTGGCGCGTTTTACCTGGTAGTCTGTTTGAAGAACACTGGTTCCTGAGGTGCGAGGTTTTTTGTTTGGTGGCCCCTGTTCCTGTCCATGCTGTATGGAGGGGCCCGTGTTGGCCCCTGCGGCGCCCGATGTGCCGTTTGTCTGCGCCGAGCTCTGCTGGGTTGGAGCCTGCTGCGTCTGCGTCTGCGTCTGCGTCTGTGCAGCCGTCTGCTGGTGCTGCTGCGTCTGGTTCTGAAGATCACACAACACATCACGGCGCTTTGAATGCTACCTTTAATTATTAGACATTTAAAGCAGGACAACCATTTTAACATAAATTATTCATTTCAGAACTTCGCAATAAACTTTTGCAAAACCGCATTGAACGAGATTTTTTTCCTCATTTAAAACTGAACCGCGTTCCACTTTTGGCATTCGCTGAAAAATTATTCTGTTCGGAAGATGTTGATGTCACTTGTCTTTTCAATTTACGCTATTTTTTTACTTTTTATTATTTCCATTGCAAACACTATACAGGCTTTGTTGATGGATATTGAATGAATTCATTTGTTGCGATTGCTCGGTTTAATTGATTTATATTGACTGGCGCAATATCATATATATATCGTCCACTTCAAAGACACAGTCAGACATCTGTTTTAATCAACCAGTAATTTAAAAAGCCCTATTTTTAGCTCTGAAACGTAAGTTGCTGTAAAATATAGCTAGGAATACGTGTTAAAAACAAGCTAAGATATTTGTTGACATGCTGGGCAGCAACAGACTGTCAAAGCTTCGTTATGATGTTCACTTAAATATATATATTGACCAAAAAATTGCTCATGAATAATTTTGTGTTGTGTGTATGAAGGAGAAAAATGCATTTGTTTGCCTTTTGCCTGAATACATTTCATCCTTCAGTGACTGAGTCCATAGCTTAACAACGCTGCTATCTGAGCTCTTGCTCGGCACTCAGCTTCCCTCTTAGTTACACTGGAATGAGCAACATCACAAATGAGCATTAGAGAGTAGAGACTATAAGAAAGCAGTCATTTTAGCAGACGCTTTCATCTAAAGTAGCTTGCAGTACAGGGAAAATCTCCTTTAAGCACCGATGCCTCGCTCAAGGTCACAATGTCCTTTGAGGTTTTCAGACCTACGACATTGCTAAAGCCAGCTCTTCAACTGCGNTTAAATATATATATTGACCAAAAAATTGCTCATGAATAATTTTGTGTTGTGTGTATGAAGGAGGAAACGTTCCAAATGACCAAATTCATCAGGTGAAACTCACTGAAAATAAAAGATGTCATTTTAAGTAAATACGTTCTTAGCTTTTTTTTTTTTTTGTACATGCAAACCTTTTGTAAATCGGGGCTTTCGCGTGTCAGAAACCCAATCCACGTCCGTAGGCCTCTGTAATGCACGCGTGCTTCAGATATGTTTGCGAGGTTCATCTCAAATACACTCACAGCCGTCCTGAAATTGTGCTACCCAGAAGAGCAGCAGTTGAATGGGCATTACACGGTGCGGCCGAAGCCAATAAATGTAAAAGTAAATATTAGCTCCCTCCAGCACTGCAGATGTAAGATGGTTATTTTATGCTGTGTGTGTTTGTTTGTTTGCATTTGTTTGCCTTTTGCCTGAATACATTTCATCCTTCAGTGACTGAGTCCATAGCTTAAC
>NC_056722.1:21653860-21654154 GCF_018831695.1 Puntigrus tetrazona | reverse complement strand
AAAAAAAAAATCTTGCTTTCACGAAAATTCTGTTAGAGCTAATACAGCTTCAAATGCACTACAGCTGTTTGTTTTACGCCAGTGAAATAACCTCAAACTATTTCTTCATAAAATATAAAGTATAAAAACCATGCATTCAATAAACAAAGAATGCAAAAAATAAAAATAAAAGCCATAATCGGACTCCAAAAAAACAAAACGCAATTATCAGCCTGTAAATGCATACCAAAACTCGCACAGAAATAAGAGCTTTTCCATTTTTAATTTTTTTTCTTTTTTTTTTTTTTTAAACGC
>NC_056722.1:21650085-21653855 GCF_018831695.1 Puntigrus tetrazona | reverse complement strand
ATATTTCATTACAATACAGTACAATGCATGTTCAATCTGCTGTCCACACAACGTTTGTCATGAAGTTCTAAGGCCGATCTTTCACGCATAACAGCCGGTCTGACAGCAAAATGGAAGTTGCTGACCTCTCCTAACGTAAAACCAAAACATTAAATTATTAACTACTAAAATCAAGTTTGTTGTTTCTTTTATACCGCCTTCTACCAGTATGATCCAGCAGGGGGCACTAGAGGATCTCATTATGCTTCAGTCAGCAGCTCCAGCACAGAGAATTCGGTCCCCAGCAATGGGCTAAAAGAGTGAGTGCTTCAGTATTTGTATGCATATGTATGTATATGTGTGTGTGTGTGTGTGTGTGTGTGTGTGTGTGTGTGTGTNATAGCAGCTTTAAGTCTTGGAGAGGCCAACGGATTTCAAAAGTGAGGGCAAGAAGGACCGGGGCTAAAGAGATTGGATGGTACGGTGGATCTCCACCTCACTCCAAACCAGTCTCACTACTTAGTGCAGCTGTTCAGTACCACATATTGAGAATGTTTGTTGCTTTTTTTGTGTTTTTCTTTTTCGTGAAGTATCACAGACTTGCAGCGAAGACTTGAACTATCACCAATGGAACAAATATCCGCTTTTCATCAGCTTTTTTTCATTTGTTTTCACTTAGAGTCTATTATTTATTTATTTTCTTTTTTTCTCCTTTTGTCAGCGGAGGATAATGTCAGCTGTATGATACGGTGATGTGTTGTTAGGTTACAGTTACTGTTCCTGCGGTGAAAATGCTGCACAGCAAAGCGCCCAGTGAGTGGGGCGGTTCGGCTCAGGTCCACACCCGCCTCCCTAAGTACATTCTCCCTATTGGGCACTGTGAGAGGGGGGCGTGGCCTGACTCAGTAGCGGTGGGTCTGGTGTGAGTACTGTGGAGGCTGCTGGGAGGTAGAGGAGTATCCCATGCTGCTTTGGGGCAATGATGTGCTTGGTCCTGGGTTCTGGTAGGCAGCATGTGGATTGGAGCGCTGAAACACAGAAGAACGTTGATTTAAGTTTTCTGCTCGTTTCAGAAGCAACATGTGACTACCTCTACAGAAGACAATGCATGGGGTCCGACAGACTGTTTTTTTGAGATCTTTAAGTAGCACTTTGCTGCTCATGCATGCAGCAGCAGGCACTCGAGAAAAACAAATGCATGTAAATGGAATTTTGCTGAAAGAAAGCATGGAAGACGACAACATTTTTGCGACAAAAGGACCGAAATGAGTCGACAGTCAACTTTGAGGACCAGAGAAAATGTGAATGCAAAATGAATAAATGTAGATGTAAATGTGCTTAAATTTACTCCGTTTAAGTCATTGTGTGGCATAATTTTCATTTTATATATGTATATGCATATGTATATTTGTGTATATGTGTGAGTGTGTGCATTTGTTTGTACTTTATATAAAATTTAATTATTGCATTTTTATTGTATTTGAATAAAAGAACAGAATAAATATAGAAATCATTTGACTGCACTTGCCTACATAACACAAGCATCCATATAAGAGGTTTATGTTCACGTGTGTTACCTGGTAATCTGAGGTCATGATCAGGCCACTTGAGGTAGTAGTGGGCGGAACCACTCTCACCTTCTTCAGAGGGGGGCCTTGTGCGTGGCTGTTGTCAGGGTTACCTGTGTGCCCCGCCCCATTGGTGTGGTTGTTCCCCTGCTGCTGCTGCTGGTTTTTCTGCAGTTGTACAAAAGAAAGAAAATTGCAATTCATAAAAATAAAAATTATCGCAGTTCTAACTACATAATATGCTGACCAAATAATTTCTCAACCAATTTAAAATTAAGAAAAGCCTCTAAATCAACGAATAGGCAACTGGCGGCTTGCTGGATCAAGTTAGACTCGGAAGATCAAAATGAAAACAAGTCACCTACATATTTATAATGTTTATAATGTTAATACTATCTCCAACCAGGAGAGGTCGCTCTAGCCGCATCATATTCCTTTCGGCTCAGTAGGACGCTCTCCAATGTAAACATTCACTAACATTAGCAAATAATAAATGAAAAACTAACCAAGAAAACAGCATTTTCCTGTCAAGATGGTAAATAGATTATCTTTTTTTACCAAATCCAAGGGGATACCCATTTGTTTGGACTGTTTCAAAATCTGTATAAATCATCACACCACTGCTCAAACAACAGGGCGCTAGAGCCTCAACTTTCAAAACTCTGTGGTTTGTGCGAGTCCTTAACTCAAACTGTTTACATTTAAGGCCATGGAAACTCTTAAATGATACAAAAAGCCTATATTAGATTACATTTCTATATGGATTAATATGACGATTAAAAGCGAAACCTGATGGAAGAGAACGAATGAGCTTTTTCAATAAGCCCTTCTGCTGGTTTTGTTACTCATTTTTAAAAAAGCTACTGCGTTCTAAAAATCAAAGCGATTAAGAGACTAGATATGACTACCGAATTAAATATTAAATAATTATTGCTTAAATTAATTTAAATAAGTTAGACTAATTTTTTTTCTTAAAAATTGTTTAAAGGCTGAAATGTGAAGCTCAGATCTTATAAAAGGTATTTGTTAAATAGGTAAGTTGTTAAATTTTATGTTAAAAATCTTGCAGATACCAATATTATTGTACCATTTTGAATAAGACATTTTAGGTCCTCTTAAGTTGACCACTACTAAAAAAGGACCTCTGTACATTTGTTTGTACAGACTATGCATTTACAATGTTTACATTTGCTTGTTGGGGCAATATTTCTTTTCCTTCTGACTTGACAAAAGAAATTGCATTATTTATGCTTGAATTTTCTTCAATAAAAAGGAAACTGAGTAAGACAGTGTGAAAGGTATGAAGATGTGGATTAGTAGTCTTATATTAAATGGTCAGAAATGTATTAATACACAGAGAAATACTCAAAAGCAGAAAACACACATTTCTTACTTTATCTGCCTTGTCTTCTGGCTCCTCTTCCGTCAGGAATTCTCGTTTAGGATAAGGAATCTGGCAGCCAGCGAAGACACTAAACAAAACACAGCTTTTTAGACAACATGTTATGCAAGTATAGCTCTGCAGTTGACCTAATGTGGGGTACTTGCTGTATATGTATGTGTTTTTTTATACATGTATGCACAAAGACAGAAATCCTAATTATAATAGTTCAGCTGATTTTCGACTTAAAATCACTTACTCAGACGTGGGTAAAGGCTCCTCCAGGAAGTACGGGTCTTGCATGGCCTGCTCAGATGTGATTCGGCGGATTGGGTCCATAGTAAGCAGCTTTTGCAGCTGAGAGGGAGTTCATAAGTTAACAGCAGTATTTACGAAAACTAATATATGAGATTTGCAAATTCTATTTGCCCACTTACCAAGTGGAATGCTTTGCTGTCAGGTTTGACTTTATGTTTCTCCATATACTTTATAAGGCTGCAGTTAGTGTACCTACAGCAAGAGGGACCAATACCATCAGAACAAAAACCTTATTTCAAAAGAAATGCCTTATTGGTATGATATTTTTACAGTCAAAGTTGAAAATCAAACTAACGTATTCCTCCTAAAGTCTTTCATCAACGTAGAGTGTTCCGGCATCTTCTTAATGTCCTCCCAGTCTTTATCTGAGAAGAAAATTAGATTACAAAGATTATCAGGAGGATAATTGACTAAAGCATTGTGAACTATTAACTTAAGCTGAACTGTAACTGTGAAAATAAAGATCTAAACAACAATTATTCATTTGTTATTCAATTTTATATTCAGTTTATTTTATTTTATTT
>NC_056722.1:21644962-21650024 GCF_018831695.1 Puntigrus tetrazona | reverse complement strand
ATATACATATATAGTGTAAATATTTTTCTTAAATATATACAAATAATAAACATACACAATACAAAAATTTTTTTTTAGATTTTTTGTTGCGATCAATCATGCTTATGTTCATGAGTACAGTAAAAAGTAAAGATGTTTTCACTTCTACAACTCCTAACAAAAGCCTCACATTTACAAGGTTTTCACTAGCTCGTCTGGATTTAAACGTCAAGTGGAAGATGAATACCTGCAGGAAAGCCCATGACATTAAAGATCCGGTCCAGCTGATCGTGATGGTAGGGGTTACTGGTCTTTATGTCCTCCTGTCGACAGTGGAAGATAGGCTCTGAGGTCAAAAGCTCAGCAAAGATACAGCCAATCGCCCAGATATCTGTGAAGAAAAAAAAAATCATTAAATCTAAAGCACACAATTTTTAAATGTGCATTTGCACACACACAAACAACAACAAAAAAAACTCACCGATGGCTTTGGTGTAATGCCTGGCTCCCAGCAGTAGCTCTGGTGCTCTGTACCAGAACGTAACAACTACAGGATCCAGATCTGCTAAAGGCTTCAGTGGTGAGTTGAAGAGCCGTGCAAAACCCATATCAGCTGCACATAAGGGACAGGATTTTAAACACTGGTATGATTGTGCATCAAAACACTCAGATGCACACATAACCACTTCAGTTTGTCACAATAGAAAGGAAACAGCTGATGTCATACCTATCTTCACACGTCCTCTTTCAGGACCTTCTCCCATTACCAATATATTGGCAGGTTTCTGTGGTGAAAGAGTCACAGTCAGAGTTGTATCACTTCCTCGCTCATTTAGTTGTGATAACTGATGTTGTAACTTCTTTGCAACTTTTTTTTGAACAGGATGCATTTAAATAAATAATTACAAACTAAATGAGGCTTGGTTCCACTTGCAATAACCTTTTCCAAGAATTTCTTTATATTTATTTAGAAGTCTTCATGCATTTTTTTGCAACAGTATTGGGTGGGTGTGTGTGTGCGTGTAATTATATATATATAAGTACTCACCACGGCTTAAAAATAAAGGCACAGAAAAAAAGATATAATTGGAATCACTTTAAGAACTATTATTCCAGCTGATGAATTATAACAAAAAATTGACAGCCAAACAGAATTTTAGAAATTTTTGAGATTTTCAAATCGAATACGTTATGTTACAGTTTAATGGGTTAATTTTATTTTTAATTTCCAAAATAATTATGTTTGACATAATTAACATAACCATTAAGGTTTTATTATGATAGACATTGATATGGTGACACATTGAGTTAAATATAAGTAATGTGTTCTTGTTCTCATAAAGAACATTAAATTAGGCTGCTATCCCTTTAAAGCCTGGATTCACTGATACATGTTCTCCCTACCGTTTGCGTTCACTCAAGAAATGGAGTCTGTTTACGTGAATGGTTGACATCATTTTGTGTAATTCTCGTGTACTCTTGAGTACTCACGCGCTTTGTGATACACGCACTCATGCTTCAGTGCCTGCGCTCAGAAACCGGACTAAATTGAGTTGCATCATCAAATTTATCCATATCCCTTCTCTTCTCTTACTTCCACAGTGAGATTTTTGAAGGTTTTATGAGACGTGCAGCAAGTGTATGTTAGCTTATGTCCTGCAGGATAGATCAATAGGCTATATAATGGAATGTAAATTACGCATCTAACCCCCGAACCACGTTCTGAATGAATCTTATCCCCCTCCCTAACATTTTCCTCGTTTTTATTCGTTGACGAAAATGTCAATAGATTTGTTATAGTTTTTGTCGTTTAAAATGAGTTTTCGTTCGTTATGCTCTCATTTTCGTCTGTGAAAAAAAAACTGTTGTTGACAAATTATGAACAAAATTAACACTGCTACTCAAAATCAAGATGATCCCAAAAAAAGAGAAACAAGTCAAATTAGATACATCTGGATAGACATTTGTCTGTTCAATATAAAACGTACTGAACCTCACCAAGTCTCTGTGCAGGACCCAGTTGGCGTGCAAATAGTGGATGCCGTCTAGGATCTGGTAAAGCAAAGACTTTACCATTCCACGCGGCAGCTGAAGAGGCTTCTTATTGGCCTTGGAGGCTCTGTGGAACTTGATGATGTGCTACAAAGAAATGTAGACCCTCAGCAAGATACGTACCAAATACAAACATTTCTCTGTGTGCATGCATGAGCGTCTGATTGTATGTTACCCAGAGGTCATGTTCAGCATAGTCAAAGAGAAGCCACACTTTGCGGTCTGCATGTGACAGGAAAACCTTCTGCAGTGAGATCACATTGGGGTGCTTCAGTTCACGCAGCAGCTGCAGGGAGCAAACAAGAGCGAGCACACACAGGCGCACATGCTGAGACAGACATCTACAGAGCACCCAGAGTACACAAAATCACTTCAGCCTGAAGAATGCTTATTGCAAAGATAGTTCGGACCAAAATAAAAAAAAAATCTGTCATTGTTTATTCACCCTTATGCTGCTCCAAAACTATGGAAGACAAAAGCAGAAAGTTTGAAAAATGTCCCGGTTGCTCTTTTCCAAGCAATTACGATAAACGGGAGACTGGAGTTTTAAAGCCTCAAAAAGCATCATAAAAGTTTTCTATAAGACTCATGCGCTATATTTAAGTCGCATCAAAACACATTTTAATTATTTACTGGAAATGTTCACCTTCACTGCACTATAAGATGAACAGTTGATCACAAATGAATGGCTGCATCCAAAATCTTTTGAATAATTACCAAGTAAAAGTATCTTTCCAATAGTATAAAGGAAGTACTACATTTGTCATGCTATTATTAACTAGGTTTACATTAGTGGTACACAGAAGGCCGATATCTTGAAAAGCAGGGTGGCCGATATTAGGCTGATATAACTTTATTAATTTTACTTAATGTTTAAGAAATTATTTGATAATGAATTAAAATATAAATGTGTAAGATAAAATAAGACAAGTATTTTTCACAGATTAAATATACAAGTAAAGGAAGAAGATCCTCTTGAGAGAAACGCGTTTAAAGCTTGATGTACTTACTGCTATCTCTCTGCAGGCGGACATAGAGATCCCTGTGCCTTCAATCTGCTTCAGAGCATAATCTTTATCATCCTTCCTGCAAATAGACATATCAGCAACCGCAATTACTCTTCAGTTCATTACAGTTCCCTAAACCTATACCTACATATCACATTAAACCCCTTATAGAGAGAAAGAATCCACCGGGAAAGGCCAAGGAGAAATGTAAGCATATCATTTTGACTCTTTTACCACCAACACACCTTCAAAAACTCACAGGTCTGCTAATGCGAGGCAAGAGGGTAATGTTGAAATTAAATCCCGCAAAAAACATCAGCCTATAAAATCCCACAACGCCCTGTCCAGTTTCTGGAGAACAAATTAGCTGTAAACCGCCTCATAAACAATCAGCTTCTATGGTGAACAAAAACATCTTTAAACACTTAGGACCTTCAAGTGAGACTTTGGCCGCCAGGCAGTCTGGACTTTAATAGCCCAGCTTTGGGTCTGTCTGATGGGTCTCACTTCAGACCCAACTTACAGTAACTCATCAGCAGATCCATTCAATTGGATAGTTTGCAATTGGTGGGAAAAATATTGCTTCACCAGAACAAAACGATCAAAAATGTACACAATTACTAAAACAAGCATATTATGATAGCACTTAATACAAAAGAATTGCAAATGCACATTGGGTGGAATGCTATTTCAGCTGCCTCAATATGACCACAATTGTCCTGCAGATAGGAGAGACATTCTGTCAAACCTTCCAAGCAAAAACTGCCAATATAAATAAATTGTACAGTGGACATTTTAGGTCCTTTATTTATTCCCCCTTCTAATTTCTGATCACTAAATGCAAAACTTTTAAATCATGGTCGTTTAATTTCTGTCCAAAAGTAGGCAATACAACCTAAATTAAATGTAGTTAGTTTGAGCCATATTCACTTAGTTTTATCCTTTTAATGGTTTAGTCATAATCATAAATGTAATAATCAAAAAAGGATGTCTAATGAATTATTCATAAAACTTTAGGAATATGATTTAACAAAAACACATTCTGTGCAATGTCCTTCAAACAAACAGTGTTTAACAATGTCCTCCTATACTTTTTATAACAACTTGAATTCTTCCCGGCATTATGTACTTTTTTATTTGACTGTAATTGGGTATCTGAAAAAAAAAAAGAAAAAAAAAAACAACACTACAAAGAGCAATAATTATAATTATGCAATAATTATATCACTACAAATATCTCACAAAAGTCGGTTATGAAACGTCTAGTATTTATATTCAGAATCACATCCTATATCCATTTACAGTTCCTCATAAAATACGTACACAATATGTTGACCTTCATATTTTAATGTAATATTCAACAACTGATATTTCAGCACAGATAATGTTGTTCTGTCCGAGACTAAGTAAAGATTTTTAGCAGTTTAATCATGTACTTCTCCCGTAGCATCACATTCTGTTTCCTCCTCTATTACAGATTCATTTTGCCCGTAGAAGTGCGGTATTCAATGCTGTAATTTGACATGTTTGGCTGCAATGTGGGCAGACCCGACTAATCGATAAGGAGAATCATTGGCGATTATTTTCATCATCGATAATAATCAATTTTATCGATTAGTTGTCGCAACCCTAATTTAAAAGAAAAACATTTGTCCTTCTTTGGAAAAGGAGCACTGATAAATCCTTGTGTTTTCATCCTATATTCGGAGAATGGCAAGTTACCAGAAACATTGAGAGAATCTCAACTCCCTTTTCCACCAGACAGACTTCAAACAAAACCGACTTTCTAATTCCCATTCGCATGACATATTTTACAGAATGAAAGTTATACCTGTCATAATCCTCAACATCTACTGACATAAATGGTTAGGTGAAACCAGAATTACTGATGCAACCAGTTCAACTGCAGAAGAGAGAGAAACCAGCAAAAGGAAAAAAGAAACTTAAAAAAAGGCTAAAAAGATCCTCCTCTGAACCACTATCTCAATGCAAACGTCCAGGTGTTGCCATTAAATTGAGAGACT
>NC_056722.1:21269629-21312129 GCF_018831695.1 Puntigrus tetrazona | reverse complement strand
AAGATGTTTGTCAGATGTTGGTACACAGCAGATGCTTTCCAGATGTAGCGATCTTTAACAGACATCTCCCAGATGTTTTAAACACTTTTTTTTGTTGTTTATTCCAAAATAACTTTGCATTTCACAGCTGTGTGGATTAAGTGAAATGCATGTCACCCTTTTCGACTTTTTTTTTTTTTTTTTTTTTCAGGTGGCATATGGCCCTTGTGTACCGAACTGGAAAGATGACAGTCATGCAGTCTCTCTGCGCTGCTCCATTTTCCTTTGGTGTGTGTGTGTGTGTGTGTGTGTGTGTGTGTGTGTGTAAGAGAGGGAATTTAGAGGCACAACAGAAGTTATCCTAAGTGTATGACCTATCCTCGGAGCACAATGACATTGTAGTCTGTTTTTCTTCTCTCTCTCTCTCTCTCTCTCTGTCTGTTTCCCTTCTGTTTTGATGCCAGATTCTGACATGCCATCTCATACTGCTGTATTCTCTTTGTAAAAACTATGATAAACCGATTGCTGACAATAACACAAAGTCATAAAACAGTGTTGTTTAACTAAAACTGTTTTTGTTAATTGATATAGAGCAGAATGAACACAAAATAGGACAAAAAAAACCCAAAATGAAAATTTGCTAAGGAGGCTTAGATGAGTTTGTCTCTTCATCGGACCAGATTTGGAGAATTTTTACATTACATCACTTGCTCACAAAGGAAGTGAATGGGTGCCGTCAGATTGAGAGTTTCAATTGCGCATTGATACATCACAACAATCCACAGGTAATCAACACGACTCCTGTTCATTAAATAACAAAAGCTAAAGTAAAGTAAAAAGCTGTGTGCTTGCAAATGTCCATCACCTGCTGATCTCTTACGTCAAAATCTACCAACACAACAGTTTTGGATTGTTTTTGCTTGTAAACGCTGCATGTTCTGCACATACTTCTCTCCCGATTCACCCAGGAAAACCAGAAGCAACAGATCAAGCTAAAACTAAACTATTTAATGGATTTGTTTATTACAAACACACAGCTTCTGGATTACTCAAGTTCAATTAATTAATTACTGGGGGTTTATTTTTGTGATGGCACCCATTCGTGAGCAAGTAATGGGGTTACATTTTTTTCCAAATCTGTTTTAACGAAGAACCAAACTTGGACGGCCATCTTGAATGGCCTGATGGGTAAACACCCCTTTAAACACTTGCCAGCTAACTGAAATAAGTACTTAACAAAAGCAAAAATAGCAATAATAATATTAAGAACAAATATCAGAATGACTAAAATGCAATCAAAAATTAATATGAAAACTGAAAAATATAAATAAATTAAAAGCTAAATTCTAAAATGAATAAATACTATAATGCTATGTAAATAATGTTAAAATATCACTGGTGTAAAATGGTTTAGTACAAAAACAACAACTTTTAATTAACCGGGATTCAAAAGGCCACCATTTCCTGTTGGTCATTAAACTGAATCTAAAAAATAGTGAGTATTTTATTATGCACAATTACATTTCAGTATATAAGCTTGTTTGATTTCCAATCATATATTTGAATTAATTTTATTCTGGTAGGGGGGTGACCACCACTGCCTCAATGAATCATCAAACACCAACCACGGCGGTTCATTAGTCTATCAGCATGCAAATGAATGTGTAAATGAGTCATTAGATAGTAAGCAAGACTATATACTCAGGCAAAACAATCATTAAATCTGTACTTTACAAGACAAACACAGTTAGCCAACTAAACTAGCATGTCGGTCCACTGTACTGATGTAATTTGCTTAAATGAATGATTTTTGTTGATGGTTTAGAACTTCAAAGAGAAAAACCTCAAAGAAATATCCTCTTAGAGGTAGTCATTACACTGATCTTCTGCCACGGAGCAAAACGTCCTTCAAATCAGACCTTTGATTGCATTATACGTCACATGCTCTTAAAAGCGCACTGATGCCGATTCGTTGAGACTATTACTGCATGTTTGGCTTATTTGCATGCACACTGTTAATGAACTGCTAATGAAGATAAGGCCATGATATATTGATGCGCACTAAGAAGGAAAAGGCTTTAGAGCTTGTCGTTGGAGTCAAAATCAGCGGGAGGATTACAGATAGACTCGCTGCAGGAGACCCAACACCCCTATAACCGGAAGACGCTGAAAAGGAAGTCCATATGCCTTGTTCACTTGATCAAAGGGAACTCTGTACATGACTTAAAAGCTTATCAAGAGGTATTGTCTTTTCCCATTCATTTTTATAATACTATGGCCTGATTAATCGTGAGCATGGAATCAGACCAGTATGACGATTTCAATAAAGATGCATTTTTAAAGTGTAGTACATTAGATTATAGTATTTTTATTTTTTATTTTATATATTTTATATAAATTAATAAAATTAATTTATGTCAGATTTTTTAGGTGTCTGTATTGCTCTGTTTATGACCATTACATATCTGAATCATGGCTTTAAGTGCTAATTTAATGCAATAAATGCTAACAATAATGCACCAAATGACCGTTGAAATAATAAAAACTACCAGTTGTTTAGTTTGGAACTACTTTTTTTTTTTTTAAAGAAATCTACATTTATCTGATTAAAAACACTGTAAAAATTAGTATAATTGGATTAATATGTAACAATAATAATATTATAAGACATATATTCATACAATAATATGTTTTAAATGACTCTTCGTATTATTTAAAAAAAAAAAAAAAATAATTCATTCATGTGATGCATTTCTGGCATTATCATTCCACTCTTTGGTATCACATGACTCTCCAGAAATGAATTTAACATGCTGATTTGGTTCGCAAGAAATATTTCTCAGTATTAATTTCTTTCGACTTACGCATCTGCATTTTGCAGAGCTCTCAGATAGAAAATTCAAAATGAGAATAATTGATAACACTGTTTTCAAACAATGTACTTCGGCTGCACATATTTATTCAGCGTAAATCATCATAAATGCATTGTCAAAGCAATAACAAAGGACACAGAAAAACCCCAAATGAAAACATCACGGTGTATGCTCTTAAAAGCACAGTTCTCCTGGTTTAAGCAGAATGGATTTCTGATGTGTTTGAAACCAGCGAAGGTTGTGTAATATTTGAATTTAAGGACCGGCGTATAAAACTTGTGCATTGGATTGTCTTTCGATCCAATTAAAAGTAGAATCTGTGAAAGGGGGTTGAATTAGTTTTCACTTCTGAGTTAATCTCCTTTGTTGAGAGAGAAAGTTCATTGTGTGTGTGTGTGTGTGTGTGTGTATGTGTGAGAGAGAGATTCTGCATGACGCAGTGTAATCTGGCTCTTCACACCGTCCTGAGCTCAGCTTTGATCATGTTGTGTTTGATGGGAGATATCTGCAGACCTCATCTGACACCGCCGACTGCTGCACCTGTTCAAACCGATGAGATTTAATAGAAAGAAAACAACTCGACAAGATAATGCACTTCTCAACGCACTCCGTCCCGCCGTCTGCCACACATATGTGCTTTCGAGGGCCTCTCTGGGGTGAAATTACTACAGGGGGGTTAATGGCGTATCTCAGGGATGGTCAGGGGCCACAGTGGATTACAAGGGACCATTCCAGAGGTCATCCTACCTTCAGAGAATAAATGACATTTTGAGGAACTAATAATCTTCTAATGAAGCAGCATTTTCATGGGGCAGCTCAAAACCTGTTACGACCTGACTCCTGCGACTCAATGATCTCGAAGATTTAATCAGTTTCTAAAAAGGCAAACGAAAAAAAACTAGACCTAGATGGATTTTAAAAACACGTAGACAAAATTAGCAAACCGAATTCATTTAGAAATTGGCTTTGGCCGGTTAGCTGGTAACGTTATTAAGAACTTAAAATTAACAAATGGTTTAAATCAAATATGAAGAATGATAGTTTAAGCTTGATGCGCTGTCAGTGAAAATAGCAAATCATATTAGAATGATAAAGTTATTAAGTGAAAAAGTAATTATTCCAAAGTTTTGACCAATAACATACGCCCCTGGATTCACAGACAAGGCTTAAGCCTAGTCCTAGACTAAATCTAAATTAGTTTCAACTGAAAGATCTTAAAACATGTCAGTGCTTTTGGTTTATCTTAAGATGCACACCAGTAATGCTTTTTTTTAAGGCATGTGAATTATTATTTTATTTAAATATGTGATTTATGAAATGTCTCATTATTCCAAATATACTTTGCAAATATATTTATACTATAAAAATAGCCATATTTTTCAAACCCTAATGAGACAAGTGTGCATTGTATTCAGTGAAACTTCTTTTGTTATCAAAACCCAAGGATTAATCAAAATGATTAAGTATTAATTACGACATTTTTAAGCACTGTACGCGTTGAAAGACTCCGCAGTAGCAAACGTTTGTAATTTATTTTCAATAAATGGCTTCTCTTTTAATAAACTGAACATCAATTCTGTGCCTAAATTTCAGAAAAATCGTGTGACACTGAAAACTGGAGTAATTGAGCAGAAAATGCAGCTTTGCCATCACAAGAATAAATTACATTTATAAATATATTTAAATAGAAAACTGTTACTTTACATTGTAATGATATTTCACAATATTACAGTTTTTATTGTATTTTTGATCAAATAAATGCCAATTTGGTGAGCATGAGAGGGGGAGAAATTTTTCCAATCTTTTGACTGAAAATATTTATTTAAATATGAACAACTGGTTTATTAAACATGAAATATCCAGTGATTACAATGTATTTCCTTTATAATTAATATAGTTCCTAAAAGTAGTCAATCCCCAATGAGATGAGCCATTGTAGTTGTTATCAGAATTTGAATTATTTCGTAACAATGTTGTAAGTTAATAAGCGCAAGCTTATAATTTCTTTAAAAGATAGTTTGTCTTTTGATAACAACTGAACACCAAATCAGCATATTAACAGAATGATTTCTGAAGGATCATATTTAACAGAGGAAAGAAATGAATAAAGGTTTAAAAATAAATTGCTCTTTTTTGTTTGAATTGAAGACCTACCATTGGTCAACACAAACTCACGCCATTGGTTGAATCAATGCAACTGTTATTCAAACCATCGGAGAAATATTTTGATTGAAAACCGATCCTTATCTAATCTTAATATGCAAAGACAAGACAAAGTACTTAGCGTGGAAAAAAATGGCACACATCACCTTTAGGCCCACAATATAATTTAACATAACCCAGAGCCTCTGAACTGAAATTAGGATGTAAAATGGCACTATTGAGATGTGCCCAGGGCTTCCTCAAAGCACGCGAGGTGATATATTATATATGTGGATATATACATCAGCGCATTTTCATTTCTCATACCCCCTCAGAACTGAATCTATCTCAGATTGCCTCTGCTGCATTGTGATTCATGGCATATTGGGGAGGAATTCTTCCTCCCAGCTCAGAGACACACGTGAATGCGTGAGCAGAGGTCAGGCGGGTCACTAGAGGACGAACATCCCCCTCCTCAATACAAAAGGATGAAAAGAGAAAATGAGCTTGGTGCAATATCAGGTGTCATGTACAGCAAAAACCGCCATGCACACACACACACACACACACACACTCGAACATAGCCCGGTGTCAGCGAGGAGTGAGTGTCAGCACAAGCAGCTGAGGTAAGGAAATAACCCTGCCAGTGGCTCAGCTCTTGAATGAATGAAAATTCGACTGGAACGATTTTCCAATTTGTGTCTGTTTGAGCAGATTGGCGCACTCAGAATGCCAACGTCGGACAGCCCCTCACACATTATTCATGTATCGGGCGGCAGAACGAGGTGCGGAATTACAAATTACTGAGAGAAAACTCAAAACAAAGTGCTCTTGAGCCACAAGTACCGGACCAGAGAGCTGCCATTGATTTCTTTAAGCCTGGAGTTGTATTATGGATGCAGTTTAATATCTGAGAGAAGGGGGATCAGGATTTTCATAATCTTATGATAAGGAAAAGGATTAAGAAGAAAGAAGGGATTAATTCTGCGATCTGCCAATATGGTGGACTAACACGTATCCAGGGAAATGATATATCCCGCCACTGCGCCGCGGCCTGCCGTAACCCAATTACTCTTCCCTCGGGATTTAATTTGGTCATGGCATGCTTCAAATGATTGACCTCAGGTAGACTCCACTGCGAGTTATCTGAAATCTCACCTGTAGGGCTCCCGCTACATTTAGTGCTAAGTAGAACGTTCTGCGGTTTTGTTAAGAAACAGTATTACTGGAAGTTTATGTTCTGTTATAATAACTTCCACAAAATACATCCTATCATATTTGCTTGTATCACTTCCAGGTACAGTTTTACAGCCGGTCACCAGAGACTAATCAATAGAGATACAGGAAATGACGTCATCACGACACTGATTAGCTGATGGTATCATTATATCATATCACTGAATCTCAGTGGTCATTAAAAATGCCATGACATTCATCGTAAAGAGTAGTGGTGTAACCCCGGTGTCCTGGCCAAATTCCCTACACTGGCCCCCCAATAATCCATATCCACTAGACTGGCTTTATTCCTTGCTCTACTTTCCACCTGAAGCTGGTGTGTGTTGAGCGTACTGGTGCTATGGCTGTCGTCGCTTCATCCAAGTGGATGCTGTGCACTGGTGGTGGCTGCGGAGAGATCCCCTCACATGTTTGTAAAGCGCTTTGGGTGTATGGCAACGCTCCATAAACGCCTCATTCATTCATTACATTCATTCAAAAAAAAATATTCGTATTGTTGTAAAACTGAAGTTGAGTCACTGATGTCACATGGGCTGTTTTACCGATATATCTACTTTTCTGGACCCGGATCGTTTCACTTGTGTTGCTGTCTATGGAGGGTCAGATAGCTCAAGGATGTTGATTCAGGAACATGTTACACTTGACGAAATCACATTTACCATCATTCTGTATGACCTATAAGCTTGTCTTATCAGGGAGACAAACTAGCCATTACTATTCTTGTGAATACATTTGGTCACCATAATGTAGTGAAAATCAGGACCTCAACCACACACACTGAAAAAAAACATTCTTTATAAAATGCTGCCAAAAAAAGATTTTAAAATTCAGACATTCAGTCCCAAAAGTTAAGGTTGCAACAGGGTTGCAAGAATTTTGAAATCACATAAAATGTGAAGAAAATAAAAGAGCTCATATAATATTTAGTTCATTTTCAGTATTAAGTGCCATGTTTATGGAAAGTGCAAAAATAGCCTACTTTTTAATTGTTTCCTAACAATTTTACTCATTTATATATTATGAAGTGTATCTTCTAAGTAACTAAACTGTAAAAATCCTTGCCTACAGGACCGCTTGGCTCACTGGGCTGTTCCTGTACATAAAGTTCATGAAGGGCTTATGAAACAACAGGTGAGGGACAGGTCAAAAGGAAACTCTACACAACTGAGTATCCTTCAGGCCCACAGGGACGTCCAGACGGGGGTGGGACATGTTCCTTGTCCTTGGTGTTTGACATGTTTAGCACCTATGACTGGCGAACTGTAATTTGAAAATAGTAGAATGGTATTTCTTGCGAGCAACAACCAGTTACATAATTATAAGAGAAGATAAATATATACATTCTAAGTAGCTGAATAAAAAAAACGAAACACTTATTATTTATTATTTAAGTATTAGTAGACTGCTTAATATCTGCTTTATTAACACTTTATTTTGATGCGTCCATAACATACAATATACTGATTATGAAAAACTTTTCAAGTATATGTCAACTTATTCTACTAACCCTAAGCCTACTCCAACAGTCTACTCTGAATTAATTGCAAATTAATCAGAATAAGTTGACGTAGTTACAAAGTTACTTATAGTTAGTATAATGTCTAAAGTGGACTATCCAAATAAAGTGTAACCAACAATTACACGTTGATATCAATCATTCAGATACGGCCAGGATTATTATTGTTAAGCAAGCCTAAAAAAAAAGTTACTTGGAACAAATCTAACTGAAATAAAAAAAAAAAAAAGTTTAAAAAACCTATTTAATTACAGATAGTTACCAAGGCAATTTTTGTAATTTAAAAAAGGCAATCGTGTAGCAAATTTATTAAAACTTTACAATTACTTTAAAGTAAAACCATGAAATATAAAATAAAATGTAATAAAATGACATATACATACAAGTTTTGTAAAAATCGAATCTAGTGAATTTTAAAATGATTATATACGTATATAACACAGGAGCTATGAATCACCTATGCAATGTTTTATTTTAAAAAAGCTATTTTACTCAAAATAAATGTTGTATACAGACAAGGAATGCACAATTCTTTCTAACTAATGCTACAAAAGGACTATCACACACCCATTCATCCAAGCAGATCCATGTTTCATGCTCATGTATGCATGAATGCAGCATCAGCTTCCCTCTGCAGTATCAGTGTTTCTCATTCAGCCGCTGTTGTTTTCTGCTTTATTGAGATTTAAATTTGCCTCAGGTGGATACTTGCTCCCTGGAGTTCATTATTTTCCCAGATTAGTCCAGTTTGTGGAATCAAAGATGTAAAAGGCGGCTAAGCTGTGTCTAATAGGCTCGAGTCTAGACGCCCCATTCCAATTACGCACTGTAAATAGATTCCGTAATTCAGCTTCAGGGTTTGTTTATTCAATTTTGTGCTCTTAAAATAATGTTAATTTCATTCTGAATTCTCCAAACCTTTGTTGAGGATTAAACAGCTCTGCGTCTCCGACAGAAAACGTGTCTCGGATCTTGAGCGCGACATGTCCGTGCAATTGCAAGGAATGTGTTTCTTGTTCGGCCCACAACTTTAAACAACCCAAGAGTTTCTGGAAACGGCACAATATACAACCCTTGACTCGACGTCGCAAACATGAAGTCATCAGCAGACTCCACGCTCATCACCGCTGACATCGAGTCACAACCTAAAATCTCTATACAGAGAGAGCTAAAACTTTCATGAATTTAGCATTTCTTATTCATGACAACACCGTGTCCTCTTTTCTTTCATTTTTTTTTTCGCTGCAGACCACATGGTGACAATAACCTGTGTCTACGCTAGTCATCTCTGTCCTGCTTGCTTCCTGTCTGCTGTGCGAGGGGAAGAAAGCCGCACTGACCTTGAGCGCAAACCAAGGACGAAGAACTCTGCGTAGAGACAGAACAAGGATCTTTACAGACTCGGAGACAAGGTTTTCTGATCAGCGTGACTCTGTGCGGTTTCATCAAATGGCTCAAAGATTTTTGCATACAGATAAAAAGCTTTAGAAGACAAGCTGACCAAAAATGAATGTTCTGTTATTATTTACTCACAGTGACTCACATCAGTCGCCCTTTTATTTTTTCCATAAACGCACACAAAAAAGTGGGACAATTGCTGTAAAACAGTTATAAAGTTGAAAAGTATGAGTATGCAGCCATTAATTCATTGTCACATAAACCTTCAGTAGGTGCTCAAGCTTAAGATTAAAAAACAAATACAAATGATACATTTATTATACATCTATTAAAATAGTTTCTATATTGTGCCATTCTTGGAACTAGAGATTTATTTCCAAAATTATTGCTGTCAATTATATACACTTGAAGTATCCTTGTTTTAATAAAGTATTAATTTATTTCACTAAATAAATTAATAAATCCTATTTACTTCAATATTTTGAAGGATACATATGAAGAGGTCATTTGCAAAAACAGATAGCTTAACATTTATTTTGATTAGGTTCAAATAATTTAAAAAATACAGCTAACACAAAATATGATATTGATATGAGTTATTTGCATAAATACACACACACACACACACAGGATTTTGGGAGAAAAGCAAGCAATTAAGATAATAAAAAAAAAGTAGTTAATTAGAGCTTGGAGGGCATTTAGAAATTAAGAGTTTGTAACAGCAGTTGATGACAGAAACATCTTTACATGCTGCAAAATTGAACCCTAAAATGCAGTACAATCTCTAACAACCACCAGAAAGCTGAGGTGATGCTCTGACAATCTACTGTCCGCTGGAGACTTTGGCACAGAATTACAGAGGCTTTGACCGGCACCAAAAATAGAAGGGCAAGATTAAAGTTAGCAAAAAGAGTACAAATGTGAGCCAGCAGAGTTTTGAAAGTGAGTTTGATGGACAGATTAGACAAAAATGAACCTTTAGCTAACTGCTGGTAAAGCAAAAGTGTGGAGAAAAAAGGGAAGTGCAAATGATCTTCATCAGAAAAGATTGCAGGTGGTGTGGTGCATCTCTGGAACAAGCCCTCTCAACTTTAATGATGACTTGATGTGTTAGACAAGTAGCAGAACGAATTCGGTAGGATACAAAAACATCTTGGCTACCAGTATTCAAGAAAATGCCAGCAACTTATCAAAAAGCGTTTCATATTGGATCAGGACATTAGTCCAAATCTCTCTGCCAGTTCAGTCAGGGAGTTCAACAGGGCAAATAAACGTAAAGTATTAGATTGCACAAATCAGTCTCCAGATTTAAATCCGGTTGAACATGATTTTCACCATCTGAAAAGCAGAAGCTCCCCAAAACAAACAACAGTTGGAATTGTCTGCTTTTAAAGGCTGGGAAAGGCTGTTTTAGGTTCAAAATCCAACATTAAAGGCACAATATATATAATATAACCACTTGCACAGTGTTATATATTTCATTCAGTTGTGTACTTGTGTTATTTCAAAAGTTCTTTAGGATTTGTAAATTCAAAGAAATTCCAGGATTGCAATGAGAGTGGTTACGCCTATGGAGAATCTCCCAAAACCTCAAATGCAGCTATGTGTGTGTGTGTGTGTGTGTGTGTGTGTGTGTGTGTGTGTGTCTGTGTTTGGTTAAATTAATGATTTTAGAAGATTTGGGATCTGGAATATGTTTGGAACACTGTTATGATACTACACCATGAATTTATAATTTTATATGTTAAATGGTTAAGTAAAATTATAAATTGATATTAAATAATTTTAAGTAAAAAAATAAGCAAACCTTCCTATAAATAAATAAATAAATACTCCAAGCTGTATATATCATAAGTCAAGAAATATTTGAATGCAAATCAGGGTAGAACAGTAAAGTGATGAAATATCTTTAGTCCTCATTTAAAGGTAGCAAGGGATTCTGTATAGTTTTAGGAAGATTATAATTATCCTTAAAATTGTTTGTTTTGAAAATTCACAACAGACCTGAGAAGCAACAGATCCCGTCTATTCAGCACTGGTTCTGTTCCTCACAGCCTCACCTTGGCTAAAAGCTGCAGTCACTTTGAGTCAGTCTTTGCTGTTATAGCCCTCTGCGGACACCTTCTTTTACAGACTCCTAGGTGAAGAGTCATAAAGCTGCCTCAACAGTACAGACCAGGGTCACCATTCTCTGACCCGTAATGAGCAAACACACACAAACTCACACACACACATCTACACCATATCCGCAGTTAGCCGTGGGTCTGGGCTGCTCTCATTGTAGGAAATTCAATCCTGCACCACCAACATGAGACTCATGTGCTTTGGTTTTGGAAAACATACAGTACTGTTTAAAGGTTTGGGGTTGATATAATATTTGTATGTTTTCAACATTGTGTAAGTCTCTTATGTTCACCAAAGGTGATTTTTTTTGTGATCAAAAATATAGTAAAACAGTAATACTGTAAAATATTATTGCAATTTGTAATAGTATTTTAATATTTTTTTTTGTTTTGTCAAACAAATGAAAAGAATTTGTTTACATGGTATACGTGGGAGTAAATTTATGCATATACAATATACTAATATATATTATACAATATACTAATATATATATATATATATATATATATATATATATATATATATATATATAGTGTGTGTGTGTGTAAACAAAAACTTTTTGCATGCTGCCTAATCTGCTTTTACTTATCTTCATTGACCAGGAAACATTTCTTATTATTATACATATATTTTTTATGGAGGCTGTGATACATCTTTTATTTAAACAAATATATATATATATATATATATATATATATATATATATATATATATATATATATATATATATATATATATAATTAACTGACATATAAAATATTTAACACATAGTTCAAATAAGCATTAATATCAAAGTTTGACAGAATCCTGTGAACTCAGGTGGAAATGTCATTTTGGTCTTACGGGACGAAAATAAAATGATATGTGATACAAGCCGATTGAAAGCAAGTACTTCAAAGGGCACTTCCAAAAACTCCAACAGTCTTTAAAATCATCCTGAGATGATGACCAAAGAGAATTGACCACCCTCATGTTTGATCAGAGCTGCTATGAAAGTAGAAGGACATTTTTTTTTTTTTTTTTGGAGATCAGAAATAGGTATGAGGTAAGCTGCAGAGGTTTGAGCAAACACTTCTGCAGCACGACTTGCTTCGTGAACTCTGATTGTAAGTGACAGAAGTTACCTGGGGAAGAGCTCTGGGACAGGAGAAAGAGACTGGTGTTGAGTGGGTGGTCCATCTTCTGATGCGAGCGATGGAAGATAACGTAACTCTCTCTCTTCCTCTCTCTATTCTTCTATCGGTTTGATTTCTTTTTCCATGGTACGTGTCAGTGGAGGAGACTCAGAGGACGCTGCAGTGTCTGGGTGGAGACAGCGCCTCGGGCTTCTGCCTCCAGCGGAGGATTGAAGACCAAACTGAAGACCTTGGAACAGTTCAGTCCATCCACTCATGGTCGACTCTTTTTCCCCTGTGTCTGAAACTGGAAGGTCAGATAATCCCACCATAGATTCCTTATCTACTTTAACTTACTCACTTCATTATGAACTTCATCCGAGAATAAATTCAGCTTTATCTCACTGCATATTTAGACAGATTTCATTCAATATTGGATCTCAAATGTACAGCATGGTCTTTGTTTTGGATGGTTCTATAATAAAATTGGTCATTCTCATTTGTTAAACTGTAGAAATAGTATTATAAAGAACAAATAAAGAAATCACACATCCCTTACCTGAGCCTAACTAAAAGCGTCTAAAAATGAAAGAAATTATATATATATATATATATATATATATATATATATATATATATATATATATATATATATATATATATACAAAAACTTATTTTGGATGCATTCAAAATAAAGGTGTTTATTTTATATATAAATATATAAATATATTTAATATGTAAACGTAACATATAATATATTTATATATATTTATATATATTTAATATATGCATGCATGTGTTTACATTTTGATATCAAATTAATTTTAAATATTATATATATATATATATATATATATATATATATATATATATATATATATATATATATATATATATATATATACATAGTACACTTAATTATGTATTATAATTTATTCATTAAGAGTGAAAGAGAAAGGAAAAATGACAATTACCTAAGTCTATAAAGTGTCTCCAAATCCGACACAACAAGATGTTCATTCAGTCAGACACAAGCTCAGAGTTAGCATGCCGAGGCTTAGCCTAGCCAGGAGGAACACTACAAATAAACACACAATATTATTTCACACCTTCTATTTATTACTGAAACCTTCTGGCTAGTAAATCATTTGCAGTAAACATTCATTTCTCTAAGAGCGATTTCCTGAGGTTAAGAGAAGAAAAATATTAACACATTAATGCAATCTTTAACACTCTAGCATGCATTTAATGTTGCCATAATGAATATAATTCATTTTAAAAGCCCTATTGACAAAATGTGCATCCGTAATAAAAAGTAAATTGCCCCAGCGAGAGCAGAAAAGATCTTTACACACCTTGCCTCTTTCTGTGTTAGAGGCAAAATAACACAATTCGCAGAGAACACGCCTGAGAGAAGAGAAAGATGAGAAATACTTATAAAGATGACTGACAATGAGTTCAGAAAAAAAAAAATACTTCAATATTAATAAGAATTTTCGCTTTTGTTTTGTCTAAATACACAAATGATCACTTCCGATAAAGCCGCTATGCCTTATGAGGTTTATTATAGTGTTGTAGTTTCCAAAACCTGCCAGACATGAGGGCCAATTCTTCACGGAGCGCTTAGTCTGTGTTTATTATAAAGAAAGGGAGGCGAACCTTACACCAGACACATCCAGACCATTACCTGAGATTATAGTGTGTTATGTGCTTGCTTTCTGCTCATGCACTAATGCCCTATCCCCCTTCAGCATTGGAAACAGCCTCGGGAGATCACTTCTTTACATTGCAAGCATCACATTGATATTAAATGTAAATTTGATTCTGACTTGGTTTTAGGTACTCAAACACAGCAGCTCAGAATAGCGCTACAGCCTTAAGGGGAAACTTTCTTTGTCAGAATGCACTAATATACATATCAACACATGTTGTAGCTGCCGTTCTGAAGCTATTTTAAGGTCACGCACAATAATAAATAAGTAAAGTGCATTTTATTCTTATTTTACTGCTTTAGGGGCTGAAATTTAGAAGCATAGCTCGAAGGTTTGGGCTTGCTGAGACTGGTTCTAATAACACCGGTGTCATTTCTGTCTGCCGTATATGAGGAGGAAGAACCAAACAAAGTTTGTGGCGGTGTTCAGCTGCTCCTGAGGTAATCTGCTTTATCACAAGAATATGATGTACGAGCATCTGGTTTTGAAATGAGTTTACAAAAAAACAATGAGTAGTTGATTTCTCTGGGTAAACAGACAATACTTCTGTCTGCGAGCCTTAGCGCTGGAACCTGAGGAAAAAGGCACCGCGAGAGGAGATGCAGGAGGGAAAATAGCAGGAAAATGAACAGGAAAAAAAAGTAGAATCATAGTAATCTTCCAGTCACATGTTTTCCTCCCCAACAGCCCTCCGCAGAATATCATTACTGGTGGGCTGCGTGCAGACTGCATGCTGAGGAACGGTGGAGTTCGACCTTTTTCCCCTCACAAATCAGCAGCGGAGTGTGCAAGCGTTCCCATCGGATGGTGATGCAGCACAATGAAGGAAACAGCGGGGAAGGTGAGAAAGAAACAGGGGAAGAGCTTTGTTTCAATTAAATTTGTTGCTAAGACACCGGTTTGAAAAGATGATGGCATTCTCTTCATTTTCAAAACTTCAATATAGAGCGTGAAAAACATAAAAAGAAGACATTCTGAAAAATGTCTCAGCGTTTGTTGCAATGCGTTCGATGTATTTGTTCTATATTATTTCACAGTTTTATTTGTTTTTAATCTTTCATAAGATATTTCCAAATTTATATGCTTCAGATATATATTTGCTGCCACTAGGTGCTGCTTTCGGAGCAGTAGAAACAGAGGTTTCCATGGTAACGCTCAACGCAAAGCAGCACTGCGCTCGCAAACGCAGCTTTATCAGGCATTACAGGTATGATGAAATGAAAATGACACCATCAGACCAATCACTGCAGTTTAGGTTGAAAAAATAGAATTGTTGAGCAAATCGTTTGGGAGTAGATTATAATATTTCCCACAGTATTATGCTTTCCATATATATATATATATACATATATATTCTCAAATACACATTGACCACAGTTATTGCCACGTCTAGAAATATTTTGAGTAATATACCTCTGAAGTGTATTCCTTTTCATGTTCACAATTTTGAGCACTCCAGGGTGATTCTGAACATGAAATTATCCAGCCATAGCTTCCTGTTACTCAGAAATATAAGATAAAGGTATATCTTGCTGATGTGCAGCAAAAGATAATTAAGTCTAGTGGCTTTAAGACAAGAGCTAGAGCAGCAAAAATCTATCATCTATCATCATTCTATCGTCAGGGCAATTAAGGATTTCCAATCAACATAGAATGTTAGGAAACTGTCTGGAAGAGAATGTCTGTCTATATTGTCCTAATGCATGCTGAGGAGGAGAGTTTGAGTGGCTAAAGACTTTCCAATGACCACAGTTGGAGGATAGCAGAAAGTAGAATAGAGTCTAGGGGTCAGAAACCCTTAAAAACAACAATCAAACAGCACTTACATTGCCACATGTTGTTTGGAAGGATTTCAAGAAAGATTTAAAAATAAACTCCAGCATATTCAGTTAACAGACACTACTGGAACTTCAAATGGGACTGGATTCTATGGTCAGATAAAACTAAAAAAGAGCTTTTTAAAGACAATTTTAGCAGCAAAAAAATACCCCATGTGTACAATTAAATATGCTGCTGTATTTTTTGATGTTGTGGACCTATATTTCTGAGAAACATCTAGTTTAGACTCATGCCATGGATTCTATCAAATACCAAGAAAGTGACTGGCTGTGTTAGAAATCTTATAATGGGCCATGTTTAGATCTTCCAATAACACAAACCTCAAAAACAACACACAAATGGGTCACTGAGCACAAAACCAAGCTCCTTCTTTTGCCATTCCAGTTCTCTGACCTGAAACCCTATAGAAAATGAGTGAGGTGAACTGAAGAGAAAAAGCACCAACATGAAGCTAGAAGAATCTAAAGGGTCTTCATGAGGATTCAGGATGAAGGTCTCTGATCTCTTGTCAGGCTTTCTGTCAAACTGGCAAATGGATGTTTCAAAAAGTATTGAATGAAAGAGTGCCATTAATTGGTAATGTGTATTACAGAAAAACATTTATTTTATAATGATATTTTCACCATTTTAAGCTCTTATTATCTAATGAAAGATATTTTTGTCGATTTGTAAAAATAAAAGATCAAAAGGATTAACAATGCAGATTAATTTTCACAGCTTTCTTTGATTATATTTACTAAGGGTGCCAAGTAGCACATATATATATATATATATATATATATATATATATATATATATATATATATATATATATATATATATATATATATATATATATATATTATGAAACCTTATTTTATGAATATGGTAATCATTATTTTTATTACCAACAATAAATTATAAATAAATAATAACTAAACATCAGCATACTTAAATAATTATAGATACGCTGCTGTTTGAAAGTGTTTTATAAAAAAATTTTATGTAAGAAATTAATACTTTTATTTAGCATAAAATTTATATATTTATATATAATACTAATAAAACCTGTTCTTCTGAACTTTTTATTCATCAGAGCATCCTGAAAAATCATTGTTTCCATAAAAATATTTAGCAGCTCATCTGTTTACAACATTGATAAGAAGCAAAGTTGAGTAGCAAACCAGCGTTAGAATGATTCCTGAAGGATGATGTAACTCTTCAGACTGGTGTATATGGCTGATGAAAATCCAGCCTTGCCTTCACAAGAATGAAAAAAAATTTAAAATACATTAAAATGGAAGACAGTTATTTTAAATTTAAATAGCATTTCACAATATTACCGTTATAAATAAATGCATCCTGGTTGAGCACAAAAATATTCTTTCAAAAAAATCAACCACAAACATGTAAATATTAAAATATGAGAAACGCACACACACTCTTTTCACATGTGGTTTACAGACGAACAAAATAAGCTAAAAGCAAACCCCCGGTCTCTTTATTTTTCTGTTTTTGTTTCCTAAGATCCAAAAATATCAGAAACTGGCTACTCCATATTTAAAATACTTTCTCCAGCTGCTTTAAAACAAACGTCCCTCCAGTTCAGCCGAGGGAAGGACATTGCTTTAGATGTACTTAACAGATGAATTAAGCTATCCCATGGTTCCCTGTGTGAGATCAAACCAACGATTCGACTGCATGCTTTATAGGCCATTCTCACGCAATGACAAGACCTCTGGACTCCGTCCAACGACACTTGATTAATACAAAAAAAAAGAAACACTCCTAAAAGCATTATATAGGAAATACAGTATGCTTTTCCTGATTTCCTCTGAAAATAATTCCCCTTTTAAATAATTCCGTTGCGCTCTCGCTGATCTGTACTTTCCATGCTTTTTGCTTAAATCCCTCTTCTATACAAGGAGATGAGAGGAGAAAAAAATTTCATTACAGAGATTGTTTTTAGATTGTTCTAATGTATCTGCAGCTGAAGAGACTAAATCTTCCTATAAGCCCCCAACATGCACCTGAGTTATTTCTTCACAATAAAAGCTGATTAAATCTGGACCGACAGGCGTGTATCACCCTCTGATTTACAAATCAGAATAAGTCACCTCATCAAAACCGATACGATTGTGCAACCATATTGTTATGACGCCCAACTAGTCTCTAATCTGGTCCAGATATGAACTAAATAAAAGCAAAATACAATAAAATATTCTATTAATTACACATTGCCCTTAGTTATCATTTGAATTGAATTGCATTACACATCCAGCGTAGATTAATTAGTAAATTTGCTGTTCTAGTCATGGCTTATTTCTGCTGTCAGATACGTCACCTTTATTTATAAATTGCTATGACCTGAGGTTGTTTTGTCACTCTTTTTCTTGTCACCCTGGCTGTGAAGCATGCACTATATACGACAGCTATCTTGAGAGTGCAGAAACCCTGGGAGATATTCTCCCTCGTTCTTAATTACGGCTGATTAAAGTGACATTTTGTCACCCTTGTGTCTGCTGACATCAGACAGCAGGATCGTGAACAAGACCAGGGCTTTTCACCTCGCATTTTCTCTCATTCAGAGCGAGGCAGAATAAAAGCACCGACACTCACAACACAAGACGGCTTGTCGTTCGCGGTGAACGCGGCATCTCTGAACTCCAGTCTGCTTCTTTAGTTGGAGTAAATGCATTTGTGTGCAAGCAGAAAAACTTTGAGCAAAGCAATCTGTTCCTTGCTTTTCACGTTTGGAGTTTCGAGTCTGAAATAGAATGAAAAAACAATGTGTTGACATGAAAATGCGCCTCTAAATATATGTTCATTTTGATGGATTCATTGAAACCCTTACAGTTATATCGTGCTTTGCATATTCTATAAATTTAATAGGCTTAATACTTCTGTGAATTATAAGCATTTGAGGCTAATCACATTTTCTTTTACATTATCCATTTAGCTTATTTGTATTGTTTATTACATTTTGCCTATCTGTGTCATTAATTAATCAGAAGGGTTTAACAATTTTTTACCAATATGCAACTTCGACTGACAAAACAATTCATTAGAGAGATTATTTTTAGATTGTTTAAAAAAACGGTTTATTGAAAATCTTAAATTGTACATTTTCTTTATATATATATAAAATAAAAATTAAATTTCAGTATCAATAAAATTTCAAACTGATTTAGCCATACAAAAGTTGACAACCAGAATTTATTTTATTTTTATTTACGGTTCGTTTGGTTTTTTTTGCAAGGTTAAACATCTTTTTTTGGCAGATGCTTATCCAAAGCGTCTTACGGTCGAATAACGCAACAAGCGTAGTTTTTGTTTAATCTGTTTTGGGGTTTACTTTGAAATGATCTAACATTAAATAATCAACTACGCAACAGCGAAAAGGATGGACACAAACACTAGATTAATGTGTTGTTGTTTTTTTCTGTTGAAGAACGAAATGGGGATCCACGAACATCCTCTTCGATCAAAGAATTCGACCTCGACGACCTTAAATTAAAAAAAGAATCAGTCAAAAAATTGGATTCCCACATAATTATCCACTTGTCAGTGCACGAGTGTCATTTGACTCTAATTGGGCCGGTGGCTTCAATGTCAGAGGTAGCTAATATAACTGTAGCTTGTCAGTGAACCAAACAGTCATACATTCTCATTACATTTCTACATTTCTGAAAGACCCCGTAGAGCCTTTGGCCTCAAAAGAGAAGTTATGCTTATAAAAAAAGGCAAAAAAATAGAAACTTTGACCCGAGTTCAAATACCATTTCGCTAGTGGAACTCAATGATAAATGATAAGCACTTGGCATATTGGAGTGTTTGTTTCCTGGGATGCGCGAGGGCTGTTTGCTGTGGGGATTTCAGACTGTGAGTGTGACCTCCAAACTCTCTCTCTCTGCCCTTCACACGCCAGCACGTCGGGCGATTGGCCGAGGCCAGACTAATCAAAAATGCATGATATCAAAGCAAACTCATCCTCTGCCACAAAGCAGGGTCCCATTTGAAGATTTGATTTTATGAGGCTCAGAATGGCCTTTACATATGAATTTCCACTCTCATGTTCGTCGTGGATTAGATCATCTCTTAGAGTGTTTTTAAAGCTTTAAGCTCCGGTTAGATTGAATGTGATTTACACACTGTTAGATGGTAATGCCAAGCATTCATTCAATTTCAGTACTTTAAAACACGTTATTGTCGGTGCTTGAAGCGGAGAGATGCACATGTTCACCTTGTTTGCACGTCCAATATATTTATGAATTAATAAAAAAAAAAAAAGACTATTAAAACAAACCTTTTCGAATAAACAAACAAACTAATGAATTAATTTTACATTGAGGTGGTTACAAAGAAAATGAATTGGAAAGATATTATTTAAAAATTGTCATTTTTTTAAAGAAGAAATTTTACACTAAATTTTATATATATATATATATTAAAAAATTAAATAAAAATTTTAATTTAAATTATTCTAGTAAATCTTTGAGCTTTAAAGTTGTTTTAATAATTTTTTTTATAGTCATTTTAGTGTTATGTTGCCATGCTAAATAAAATAAACACAACGTTATTTTCACACTAAAATAATATTAACTCTTAAATGCATGAATGTTCCGCCAATTATTAGGTATTAACGACCCAGATCTATATATCCAGCATGGATCTCTTTGAACAGATGATTAAGAGTGCACTTCCACGCTAGGCCTATACATGCAGCATCTTACTCATATTTGCAATCTCAATCATATTCTAAAAACTATTGTTTTCCATTACTGGCAACTTATTCACCACATACTATCAAATGGCAGTGACAGTTATATTTCCTTGCGTAAAGTAATTGCTCTGCAACAAAGCCAATCAAACCAGTTAAATTTCTGCTGATGATATTCGTTTGATTTATACCGGCGGTAATTATAAAACATCACGTCATCAAGGTGCATCAACAGCATCATCAATATATGTATCGCAGGTATTGAGTCATCATGTAAATATAGTCACACAGGAAAAAATCCTTACATACCTGAGGTCTCCAGCGACCTTATACACACACACAAAAAACGTTATATTGACTAGATTGAGGAATAAGAAAATTGATGTCTAACTTTTAAAAAACGAAGGAGGGACAGAGTCGAGAATGACGTTTTTATGGTTAACACTTAACGTTTAAATCTTGTGGCTATACTATTGAACAGTTAAATAAAGTTAGATAAAGTACAGTTCCATACCATACGTCATCTTTAACGATTTAACATCCCTTTTCTTTCCGTTTCCTTTTAAAATGACAGAAAATAGCTTCATCACCTTATGAATAGAATACATTACTAATCTCAGTTTTATATTCAAAACAGTTCTATGGCAAACCCACTTCCCCGTTCACGGATTATAATGTCACGACGTTCTTCCTTTTAAGGCAGAAATTGTGTTGTCGCATGAATCCATTCGGATGTTTGTTTGTTTTTACGACACCAAGTCAAGGACATGCTGGTTTGTCCGTTTTTCACGACGTACGTTTCACCCGGTGCGCGCTTAACATTCGGAAACGCTACAGATTCTCTTAAACCAACACCCGAGCCGTTTTGTAAATGGCGCGTGAGGCGCAGCGCGGACAGAAACGCGAGCAACGGGGGGAATCTCATTATTTTACGCGGACTTTTATGGGGCAAGTCGAAATGCTTTGCCCCGCTTGCCTGTATGTGACATTTCCCTCTCTCATTAATGAGACGTTCCGTCAGAGCCGAGCCTGTGCTGAGACCAGCAGACCTGGCAGAGTTTGGCCCAAGGGCCTGTTTTCTTACTATTCACATATTTACCAAAGTGAAATATTCCAGCGCTGTTTCATTCGATAAGGCCAAACGTGCGCTCGGCGCTCCCAGCCAGTAAAAGCCATCGCTGCGGAGAAAGAAAAACAAAACAGCT
Organism: Puntigrus tetrazona; assembly: GCF_018831695.1. Lineage (NCBI taxonomy): Eukaryota > Metazoa > Chordata > Actinopteri > Cypriniformes > Cyprinidae > Puntigrus > Puntigrus tetrazona. Next base: position 21,290,291 of record NC_056722.1, on the reverse strand, counting down.
TTGAGTCACAGCGGTTTAAGCCGTAAAACCGCGCGCTCGTGACGAAGCCGAGCCGCTAATTTGGGTTAATTTGTGCGGTCAGCTGACAAAAAATATTTAAACGCTGTAAAATGCCATCAGCTAAAACGCGCGGCCTTTCGTGTTTGCCGTCAGGCTCATCGAAAGAGAAAAGTTGGGGCTTATCAAACACCGAAAAACAAAACAGCCCTCAGACTGTTGTCTGCTGCAAATGGTTTCGTTAATTAAGTTGGCTTCTTCATAAGGACAGCTAATCATAAGTCAAGCATTGCCACAATCTCTTACTCCATTTAGTCTCAGACGGCAATGCATTTTACTCTCTTTACATTATTAGACTGAGCTGTGATTTTACAAACATGCTGATTACTCTGCTAAGCATGTGCTCTTTAGTTAAAGCACATTTAAATAATATATTTATCGCCCCCTGTAATGAAATCACTCAATTTATGAGCGTCTAGGGGAGAGAGGTTCAACCCGGAGAGGGAAGGTTCTCGCAAGATAAATACAGAGAGTAGTTTTACGTCAGGTCGTAATGGAGATTTCCGACTTTTATCATTTAAGCAACGCACTCTGCAGTTTCCTGAAACGGCAAATTTCCGTTTCTGGCTACACGTATACGTTTTATTTTTAATGCGGCTTCCCCGCAGTTGCTCCACTGGAGCTGATATATTGTATTGCGTGGCTCATCTGGCTCATAGAGTATTGCATGTTCGCTCCACACACCGATGAAGCTCAGCGTGGGTGTGTGAATGATGGTCTAGAACATGAATGGGGCTGCCAGCGAAAGGGAGACACTGGAAATCTCGGGTTTTGGAGTCAATGTGTTTGTTGGTCATGGAATATTGCATACTTACAACAAGGCCGTGTACCAAACGTCCATGCGATCACTTTATTTACTCACTCGCTCGTGTGGTGTCAAACCTGTATGACTTTCTTTTGTGGAACATAGTTGCAGCTTTTGTTAATATATGAAGTCACTTTATTATGAAGTCACTTTTAAATATGTCACTTTTATACATATATATATATACACATATATATATATATATATATATATATTACATTTATTTGATACAACATTTTTTCATTGCATTTTACAGACAAAATGATATGATATGTTTCTTCTGTCAAACACCAAAATCGCTTTAGTCATTTACTGTACATATATATTAATTTATAAATAAACTTTAAAAGGTATTAACGTATTATTTGCAAAAATTTTAATTTGACATATTTAAATGTTACAATTTTCAGCTCTTCACCTCTTTATTAATTCCCATTAACTTGACAATTTGATAGTATATTATTCACCGATCTTCTAAGTAAATACATTTTCAGAGATTTGGTGAAATGCTTCCTGACAGACAACGAACAGAAAACCAATCGATTTCTAACACAACAATCTATCCCTTTTTCTTTCTAATATGAAATTCTGAAAGCTTCCGAACTACAGCAGCAAACGTGGCTCAGCTTCCACCGTATAAGTTCTAATCCATGTCTTGTGTGATTTTCAGGTCGCTGTGACACAGAGCTAAAGGTCACGCATAGAACCGGTACTCTGTGGCAGCCTGTCCCTCAGGCTTTCTGGATCCAGTAGGTGGCATTTAGCTTGTACTCACTTGCTGTGTGACTCCATGTTCTCAAATTCCAACAATATCACTCTTCCAAAGAAAGACCAGCGGGTCTCCGTGGCCTCACCAGGACTCTGGGTTTTCGGAGTCACTGAAAGCCTCGAAAGGTCCTGCCTTTGAAAGCCCTGATACAAGCGAGAGCAACGTCGAGGGCACGGGAGGCCGGACTTCCGCTGTCCGAGGCTTTCTTGCGCTCCAGAGGGGGTTAGGTCTGTGGAATAAAAGGAAATCAGTCTCTTGCATTAAAGCCACTGGGGACTTTTGATTCGCTGCTTTTTAAACACCAGATACTAGGCTTTGGTCAATATAGAGTTGTTTTCGTCCCCTTATTTTTTAACTTTTAGTTATTCGAGTGGCTCTTGCACTGTGTAAATGGATCCGCGGCTAGCTTTCACAGTCTCACCACAGGAGAACAAGAGAATGAGACAGAGAAAGAGTGTCTGAAACCTTGTTTGCTGCCTTATTAGAGTAGGATGGGATTAATGGAGGTCCGAATTGAATGATTGCGTAACACGCTGTCTTCTTAAATGCCTCCATCTGGTCCATTTTTTTTTAAGGCAGTATAGATGAATCCTTCACCGGCAATGATATCCCGCAATCCGCTTTGTGTGTGTTTTGGCAGCCGATCAAAATAATGAAATCGGTGTCTGACAGAGAGATTCTACTTATATTTATAATAAAGGTTTACAAAAAGTGTTCAAATACATATTGTCCTCATATTTTATAGTTTTAGCATTTCAAACACAGCAAATTTAGTTACCTTGTTACATGTATTTATTATATTATAATAACAATAACCGCATGCAAGTAAACCCTAACCATATAGAAAGCTCATGTGGTTAATTAATATTTCCCAGTACTTCAATTTAATTACACTGTAAAAAATACACCTTAAAATAAAGTGAACCCCAAATTTGAGTGTGTGTTATTATGGTGTAATTAACGTGTAAGTAATCGTTTTTAAATAATTTACATATTTTCTATTTATATTTTTATCTCAACTTCTAATAAAAATATAATATTAATACTCTCTGTTGTATTTTTAAATTATTACATTAAAATAAAATAGAAGGTTTGCTCTAATTTGATCCGAAACCAAATTCAGTCGAGATGAAATCAAAACCCTACTTTTTTCTTAATACACATTCCTCTAACAATTCATTATATATAGAGAAAAAAGTTTGTCTTCATAATCTTTAATTAAAACTTTCTCAGCCTCTGGGTTGACTTCACTTTTCAGTCTTCTCTCTGCCAACTACCTAATTCATTTTAGGATGTAACACCCACTTACAGATGGATAAAATGAAGTCCCATTCCGCTTTTTCACATTTAATATTCTCTCCTTAACTCAGAAATATGTCACATTAGAAGTAAAATAGATTCATATGACATTTCATGTTGACTTTAACAGGTACAAAAATGCCGCGTCACACCGTAAGACTAAGAACGGCGACGGCGGGGAAGTAGATGGAGTGAGATGCCATAGATTTAGCACTGACAAGTCCATGCGCATTCAGATGGTGAACTGCCTAGCGCATCTTTTAATCAGCTTTTTGTTCTGCTTGCACATGCCCTGCTCTGGTTTAGATGCGTATCACTTCTCACATCTATTGAATTCTAATGGGACATTTAAATCCAAAGACCTCTGTCTTAAATCAGGCGGTGTGCAGCGATTACGTCTGGCGGGCCGAGCTAAGAGCTGAGACGGGCTCCCGCCCCACCGAGTCAGCCTGCATTTGGCTTTCTCATTTCCTGCAAATAGTGCAGACCGTGTTCTGAAGCCATCCTAATACAGCAGGCCAAAGTCGCATTTGAATAGGCAGATCAGTTCACCTGGTGACTTTGTTACATACAGTAAAAGACATTGCATTGTGGCAATACCTAATTTTTGTTAACTGTGTTTTCTTATGTAAATGTAGTGCACAGGGATGTCGCGTTACACCTTCCCGAACCGAGTTTCTTCCCGTGGGTTGCCAAAAATAATCTACTGCGAGTACAATGTTAGAAAGTTTAAGGCTTTGGCTCCCGCTGACTTTCAAATTGAGAACAAAAAAAACTGATGAAACCTCATGTTCTTCTGTATTCTGCAGCGATAAAAGGACATTCGGAAGGAAAGGACATGATGGCAAATCAGTGAGTAAATGATGGAAGTTCAAGCTTGTACAGTGAGTTTTAAATAGACGGTTCACCCAAAAATAAAGAAAATCATAATTTACTGACAGAAAAAAATTATAGAATGCTAGTTATGATTCTAATTTCAGACTGTCATATGCTCATACCAGTATATTACTGCAGTGCACGGTATGTTATACAATTACACACAAATCTAGATAAAAATATGAAATAACCATATTCATTAGTCTGACTTAATATATATATATAGTATATAAGTTTCTCTCTCAATTTCTTTCTCATACCCTTAAATCAGACAATATCACTGTGCTTTATTAGCTCTGCACATTGTGCTTGAGCTCAGGTGAAGAAAATTGGTGCCTCGCATTACAAAAAGACACAGGTGTAGTGATTGCCTTATTACAATGAGCTGTGGGAATTTAGCCCTGCTGTTCGCCACCTTGTTGTTAAAAACTGCTTAAATTAGAACAAGGACGTAAATTAGGCTCCAATGAGAAACAGGAGGATATCTTTAAATGACATTGCTTTGTCTAAGCTTTGTTCTGCTCTTTATTCATTAGAGAAAAGAGCAGTTTGTGTGCAGGATGCTAGTTTGGTGTATTGATTCAGACACCTGAGCGCTCTATATTTACAATGAGAATCAGTTTTTAATCAGACGTGGTTTTATTGTTAAAGTAAACTAAAAGAAAAACGGTTATTTCTGTTATTATTATTTGAGAAGACAAGCAAAAAATAAGTAAGAATAAATAAAAACTGCACTGGCGACTTTAATTCAGATACGTTCTATAGCATTGAAATAACTAAAACTGAAAAAAGCAAAATTTAAAAAAAGATACTAAAAAAATACTAAAGCTATAATTAAAAGGAAAACTGAAAATACAAAATACAGTATATAAATAATACTGTAAATGAGAAATAATTGGATGTAAAAATCATTAGAAAAAAAATACATTTATGTATATACATGTAAATATTTTCTAAATATATACTATATGTGTGTATTTATATATACATACACACACATATATTATGTAAACCAAAACGTTTGACAGCATTAATGTAAATCAAACATATATTTCCTTTACATGCGTATTTACAGTATATATGCGTAATAGATATAAATACTACACATACATGTAATATTTAAACTCTTAATTAGAATGAGATTAATCGTGATTCAGCCCTAGTTCATGCAGTAAATATCATTTCCATACCTCCTCTGATAACATCCTCTGCCCACACACTTAGCTTTAGCAGTATTTGTGCCATGTGTTTGTTGGCCCCTGCGCCATTACTTCAAGAATCTTTTAATTCATTTTTTGCATCGCTAGCACTCTGTACCCCATAAACGTACCGTAGCAGCCCAGCTGATGCACATAGATCATGACAGGATCACCGGCTGAAAGACTTTATCACACATTGTGAATCAGTACAGCCTAAAGAAGACACAATCACTCAAATTGCTTGCATTAATAAGTTGGCACTTACATTCCTCTTAGCAAGCTTATCTCAATAACTAGATTGAAAGAAAGAGTAATGGCTTTCTTAGCACTTTAATACGGATTCATTCAATTTCCAATAAATAAAATGGGTCTAAAGCCTTTCCCAAAATATTCTGAAAATATCCCTAAAATCAAGGTGTCATGGGAGGGTCAGTGCAATATTTGTGTGTGTGTGTGTGTGTGTGTGTGTGTGTGTGTGTGTGTGTGTGTGTGTGTGTGTGTGTGTGTGTGTGTGTGTAAAACATTCTAGAGACTAGATTTTCAGATAAAATGGGACAGCTGCAGAAACGTCTGCAGAAACTGTTGTGAAGATACTAGGATGTTGTACTTGGTTGCCAGGGTATTACTTTCTGGTTGCTAGGGTGTTCTGGGGGGTTGATATATGGAGTTCATATGTGGTTCTCACTTAAGTCATGGAAAGAAAACCAAGCAAATTACATTACAATTCATATTTCTTTGCATCTAATACATTTTGAATAAAACATTACAGTTTACGTAGTTTTCATTTATTTAATTTCAGTATAAGTTTTAGTTATTACATCAAGTAAAAAAAATAATAATAATTAGAAATGCTAAACATGTTTGATATCTTATTTTTATTCAAGTACCAATTTTTTAATGGCTTTAGTTTTAGTTAACTATAATAATAATTATTAAAATAATGATTATATAAGGAGACTAATATTGTAAAATATGAGTTTCATATTTTAATATACATGTGTTAATATTTTAATACACTACTAATAAATACTAATAACCGATACTAAGTCTTCAGTTTTAAATTATTCTTTAAAAATATATTATATTAAAAGTTATATAGAAAGTTCAAGAACAGCTTTTATTTGAAATAGCAACCTTTTAACTTTTATAACTATAATTGTATTTACTGTCACTTTTTATCCATGTAGTGTATCCTTGTTGATATATATATATATATATATATAAACCTTTCTGACCCAAAACTTTTAAAGAGTAGTGTATATACATTTAGTACAATTATATATATTTTTAAAACATAATAATTGCAAAACATATGTTTTATATTTCATAATGATTTTTAAATAAGATGTTTAACAAGGCCTCAAGTTGTCCCTAATAAAGGTAAAGTGAAAAGGGTTTGCTGAGCTAAAGAGCTGTAATGTCTGGCTCTGTTTTAAAAATCAATGATGCAGAAGTTTCCGACGTGAAGAAGAGGGACAGGAACTCTCTCCTCCACACACAAAAGCACCAGTCAGCAGTGCAGTAATTGCTTTTCATAAGGCAAATTTGCTTTTACTCCCACCCAGTTAATGAAATGAAGCAAGAACATCCTTCGGAGCGGCAGAAAAGGAAGTGGCCCGAGCGGCACCGGCCGAATTCTTCCATTCCGTTTGAGTAAACACTCCGGATCGAGAAGTCATGTGGCATTCATTGATTGACAGATCTCTATTACAAAAGCTTATCGTATCCCTGTCCGCAATTATCCATCTGGAGGACTGGCCAGAGATTTGATTTGTGAGAGGATCATGGTCACACAGATGTGCGAGGGGGAGACATACGATAACCTGCTATGAGCGCTTCATTAGCTCTTTTCTCCACATGCTAATGCTAATCTTCCTCTCTATAGCCCCGGCCCTGCAGTGACCCGCTGGTGGTGGCAAAAGTACAGAAGCTTTTAAGACAATGATAGAGGTTTGATGATGAAGCAGAGTGCGCGCAGGCTAATCTTTGTTTTATTGCTCGTCTTTCTTAGAAGGCTTTTTGACGCTTTTTTATTGATAGAATCGAACCCCACTGCCCCACATGAGCACCTCAACTCAATATAAATGCCTTCTAAGTTGAAGAGAATGAGTTATTGTAAAATGTAAATATTTGAGTACGTGTCAATGATAACTTCTCACAATGAGGTCATACCGCTTCATGTTAGATAATGCAGTAAATAATATTAACTAACAGGGGGCAATGCATTTCTTGCAGTATTTTTTCACTCATGATAACTTTATGATTAACATTAGGAATGCTTCAAGCCTCAAGAATAATAAATGTTCATTTTAAACCTATGAGATATTTTATGCAGCAAATCAATATAAAATATTGTGTGAATAATTATATAATTACTAACATAAATTTTGTTTGGAGATTGTACTGATAAACTCATAAAACAATAAATGTACATTTTCAATCATATGTTTAGTATGGTAATTATAAATTAGAATTTGTAATCAATTTCCCATTTGTTTTTTGGATCATAATGATAACCTCATAATAAAATAAAAAATAAAATAAAAAAATAAAAATAAATAAAATTTTGTTAGAAACTTTTGTTTAACTAACTAAAATTTGAAAATATATTTTTACTTTTATGTAAAATTTATATATATATATATATATATATATATATATATATATATATATATATATATATATATATATATATATATATATATACATATATATGTGTGTGTGTGTGTGTGTATAAATAAAAACAAACTATGAAAGCATATATTTAGTAATTCTTTTTATTTTATTTTAATATCATATTAGTAAATCTCAAAATTACTATTAAGATTAATGCATGCTTTACAAGTAATTTTTCACTGTTAGTAATGTTACCAATGTTGTAAAATAGAACTTTTAAACCACACGCACAAAATACGTTCAAGACCATGGTACTACAATAGCACTTTGTCTTAGTTTCAGCTTGTATGAAAGCTAAGGGCTTTGTGAAGGATGACTGAAGAATGCTGGCTGGTTTGAGAAGTCGAGTGCTGAGGGTATGAGGGACAGTAACTGATGGAGCTGGGGAGAGCGTGTGTGTTCGAATCATGTTCAGTGTTGCATGTCTGTGGTTAAGGGGTGTGGGGTGTATAGCATGTGCTTGGAGAAGGCAGGGTCAGCTATGACATGAGGAAGGGAAAGAGGCTTTGTACATCTCCACTGGACTGAGCGCAGAGACGCTTCACTACCTCCACTAATATACTGCAGATTCTCTCCCACACATACGCACAGCTGTTATGGAGGCATTCGAAACTGTTTGTTTTGCCTTTAATGCTGTACAAGCTGTATTTTCTATCCTCTTATCCCAAACCTACCCCTCACATGAAACTTTATCTCTCTTATTGTTTTGTGTAGTGTCTGTAGATAAAGGCAAATTAACATGAACATATATATATATATATATATATATATATATATATATATATATATATATATATATATATATATATGTATATATGTGTGTAAATACACACACATACTGTATATATATATATATATATATATATATATATATATATATATATATATATATATATATATATATATATATATATATACACACATATATGTATGTATATATATATATATATATATATATATATATATATATATATATATATATATATATATATATATATATATATACATTACTAACCTCATATTTTGACAGTTTTTTGCTGCATTCCTTCAAAGTGACAAATGGGCTGAAGCCTCAGGAGCCGCTCTAGAAAGAAGGGTAAAGAAATGTAAATGTCTCTTTCATTGTATAAAACATAGTAAGCACATTTCCATAATACAATGCGCGAGTGTGAGGTTTCGTTTTCTTCCATTTGACAGACTATTGCATGCGAAATGAACACTTTCAGGCTCTTTATAGGCTCTCAGGGGCTCGGGTCCCTCTCCTCCTGTCTAGACATTAAACAGACTCTTCTCTGACCACCCAGGTGCCTCTCTTTTATTTATCACGGATGACACCTCTGCGAAGGAGACAGGAGAGTCTTCCTTCACTCTTCTCTCGGGCTGCCACAACAGACCTGACAGCTGTCGCTTTTCACTGACGGCAGACTTTTCGCTTTCTTCCGAAGGGCAGTTTTTTAATCACGCATGTGAAATGCCATCCCGGTGTCTTTTTCGAACACTTTAATTCGCTGGTATTTCCATATGTTGTGGGGAAGATGTGAATTTTAATGATTTTTCTGATGACTGCGGCGTGATTTATTTGAAGGCAAAGCTCCGCATCCACATTAGTAAACACTTTTCCTGCTCGCTGACCGCAAAGATGCATGACCCGAAACTGTGTCTCTGAAAATACATCTAAAACTAGCGAAAAGAAGATGACAAAAAAAAAGGAAAGTAATCTTTCTTTCCCTCTCTCTAAAGATTTCCAGACAGCACACGGCCTGGTTTATTCTTAGTCGGTCCGGTAGCAGTAGTCTGGTAAAATGATATGAGAATGGACTCAAAACAGCTGAAAATTAATCATTGTGTTCAGGCGAACTGGAAAATTCAATACCTCTGCTATAGCCGTCGATAACGCTGACCAGAGCTTCATGTCTTCAGACCGTTTTACACTCTAGCGGAACTAATTGTGCTCAGTTGGGAATACTGACATTTGATTTCTCTCTCAGAGAAAATATAAACATATTGTGTGGCTGAAATTCAATAGTGCCAAGCAGCTTTTAAGCTCTCTTTTGAAGGATATTTCTCACATAAACAAAACACACACAAATTTACACTTCAGACACTTGCCATAAATACGGTACACTTTGGCGCTCCGTTACTTTACGGGAGAAAAATGACATTAGAAGGAATTTGTTTTGAGCTTCTTTTGTTGTGACCTTTTAGATAGGTTAGATGATTTATCTACAGAATGAACATAATATTGCCCTGCATGAAAAGTAGGTAGATTTAATGCATCAATTGTTCTTGATCTCAAATTTTGCCTGTATCAGAGTCCTTTTCAATGTATCAAAATGTGGAAATTATGCAGATTAATTAAATGTCTTTACTTTGGAAAAAATAATAATAATAATAAAATATTATATATATATATATATATATATATATATATATATATATATATATATATATATATATATATAATATTTTATTATTTTTTATAATTTAAATACATTTTATTTATTTATTTATTTAGCATGTCAGGCTCAGTTTTCTTACAGATGTGTCTCAAACATAAAAATGAAACTGAAATGCCATTTTTTTCTCATGCTCTCAGAACTAAAAGTTGTTCAGAAAATCTCTCTCTGAATAAAGATGAGTTGTGGTCGATTTACATTCCTTGATGACTAAGGATTGTGGGTAATTATGAGGATCCTCGCTAGATTTAATTTGTGCTGCATGTGGTATGATTGGCCAAGCAAACTAATCAAACTACCTCCTCATACACACGCGCGCGCACACACAGAGAGAGAGAGAGAGAGAGAGAGAGAGAGAGAGAGAGAGAGAGAGAGAGAGAGAGAGAGAGAGAGGTCATCGCAACTTCAACAAAAGATATTCACCTCTCCACTGCAGAAAATGCCAATAACTTCAGAAATAGTTCTAGAAGATTCCTACAGAAGGACACAAGTGGGAATTCATGAAAGAATAAATAAATTGCTGGTGAGGTTTTGATTAACTGGCATGGTTAGCATGGCAAATCCCCCTAAAGATTCGGAGATTAGAATGCAAAGTGTCTAAAAGCTCATAAAAGCAGTGTTTTCCCCCAGGAAAGTGGTGGTATTGTTCATATTCAGTGCATTTTCTGTGAAAACAAGCATTTAATCACATTGTGTGGAATGAATGTGTAATATGCCCCGAGTGCGTATAGCATGCAAAATGACTCTGAATCTCCTCAGCGCTTTAGCACTGCTCTCAACAAACACAACCACAGTTGACGTTTATAATCATATCTGCCTACGTACTAATACCAAAAATCACTTCAGACCAGAATTTTCTTTATAAAATGAGATCTGTTTAGACAGATTAGGATGGAGATGTCACGATTGATTGAGAAAGGTGAAATAACGCCGGCAGGGTACGAAAAAGGTAGACAGCTGGCCAATATATCAGCGGATTTACACAAAAGGATTAAGCGCTGGTGTAGAACACAATTGTATTATGGACTAATACATATTATGTTCCCAGTTCTCGGTGTTAATTCCGAGAAGCATATTTAACTTCAAAGAATTTTGATCCGGGGAAAGTAGAACAATGGGCCGACTGCTTATGTTACAGATTAAAACAGCATTTAGAACCTTATGCTGCGAGTAAAAATCGTTAATATTAAACAAATGCCTTGAAGCAGTATTATTTATGAATAGATATAACCAGCATTAATTCCAAAGGAAATTATTGTTTTGCAAAAATTTAAAAAGAGACCAGATTTAGCATTAATCAAACAGTTGAGAGCAACCTGTAATAAATATTCATTCTAGGTCTTTTTCTCAAATTGTTCTGCGTCCATGAGAGAAACTGCAGCTTTTCGCTTAAAACTGTGTTTATGTTTCGCTTAACGTCCCTAAAATCCAAGTCACGTTTCTCCTGATGGAAGTTTTCTAATTGCTTTAAAACCCCATGAAATGCTTTAAGAATTGCCGTTTTCTGTCCTGTATTGACATCTTTTCTTATGAAAACAGTAAGTATGTTTTTCTGTATATTATATCCATGAGCCATTTCCCGTTCGCTGGTTCCGAAGGAGGGAAATGCTCAGTCTAGAAAATATTTGATTGTTTTCATGGAAGTGAAACTATGCAAATACTAAATGTGTAATCTCTGAAGTGAACTTGTCAAGTGTCAACATCCGCACTAAAAATGTGAAAGAAAATGCTTTTTTTTATTGCATTGCAGGTAATGTTGACACGTCTAAGCAGAAAGACCGAAATAGTGTGTTGTTTCATATTTCAGTCGAATAATCTTTATTTACTACTTTAAAAACTTTTTTTTTTACAGTTTAGGAGTGCACTGGGGTTGTTGCCTTCAAAGCTAACACACAGACTAAACTCTTATTTTGATTTGATGGGGTCATTTAAACTGGAATTCAAGTCTATAAATATCGATAACGGACACAACAGACAGAAAATGAGAAGAATGGCAAAGATGGACAAAATAGATGGATAAAAATTCAGAGCCAGAGATCCTAACACAAGACATTACCATCATTAAACCGGCCCAGATGGCTCCTACACAAACAGCGCCTCTTGTCCTAAAATCAAATGTCTCATCCTTTTAATTCTCTTATGTAGCTATGTATAGCAAGTACAAGCTGTCAGAAATGTGCCGAAGACTTTGCTTTGCTTTTAGAAAACTGCTTTAAACCTGGAAATAAAAAGGAAATGTCAAGAGGTTAAAGACAAAGCAAATTTGGGACACTGAGAAATTACTGCAGTGAATGGGTGCCGTCAGAATGAGAGCCCAAAGAGCAGAGAAAAACATCACGATAATGCACAACTCCAGTCTCTTAATTAACATCAAGTGAAGTGAAAAGGTGTGCTTTTGTAAGAAACAAATCTATCACTAAGACGCTTTGGAGTCTTCTATCCAATATTATGTTCTCAAGAGAAAAGCTTGTTCCATCTGCATGAGGAGAGAAATATGCACAGATCAAGCACCGGGTACAAGCCAAAACAGTTTAAAAAAAGTTTTAAATATTTAGATTTTGATCAGACAGGACAACAGGGTATAAACCTTTTCACTGGAGGAAGTGCTTTTATGGATTATGGAATATTATTTTGGCCAGAACATGTGGTTTAAATCTAACAACACAATAATCGATTATTGTATTGCTTTTTTATCAGCTGTTTACACTCTATTTCTGACGGCACTCATTCACTCCAATGGTGAGTAACCTTAACCTAATATAGAATTATGTATAAATCTATATTTAGTGAGCTTTAGGCTAAAACAAGGAAAAATAGTATAAGATAAAAATGTGCTGCATTGTTGTTTTTTAACAAATAATTGTCTTATATCTGTTTAAAAAAATGCATTAAGCATTACTAATTACTAATACATACAGTAGAAGTAAAATTAAAGTTTACAGTGAGGATTCTTTTTTTTTTTTTTTTTTTTTTTTTTTTAAGAAAACAAGACAATTAAGAAAAGACATTCGCTGCGTACTGTCAGGGACTTTACAGAGAAAGCCATTTGTAATTGCTCATAATTACCAGTAAACACTGTCAGGAACAGTGAGACTGATGTCAGGGGCAGAAATGTGGACCTGGGGACCAAAGCAATCATTACTAGTCTTTTAAACTACAAAACACTAGCCCAAATTGCTGTAAATGTATTCGAGAATTACAGCTTTTATAGATGAAGAATAGCACAGTGCGCTCTGTATAAATAGCTCAGCCTTCACAATGAAAGTTTTGTTTCTATCTGCGAATCCCCACAAGCGGCACTACATTCCATCATTCCATCATTCCATCGTCTCTTCATTCTGCCAAAACCCTCACAGCGTTCATGATTGGCACAGATTTCTAACAGAGAGAGAGAGAGAGAGACGGAGAAAGAGAGAAGTGCACTTGCCTCTAAGTGACCTTAGCATCCGTCAGAAAGATTCTTAAAGAATGGATGAGAACACTGACCTTCAGCTAGGGCCCCTGACAGCCGTGACGAATTTCAAGGACTTCAACACTTTTTAGGTGTTGCACTGTTGTTCTGCCAACACTGTATGATTTAATCCAGTTTGAGCAGTGACACAGGCTGGCAGTGCAGTCCCAGATGCAGGGACAGATTTCAGAAACAGGCCAGACGATGCATGTAGCCAATCTGGATTACGATAAGAGACAGACAGAAGTGTCCCGCTCTGAATCTTGGAGTGTTGACTTCTGTTCTGAAGAGCAGACAGGATGATTAGAATTGCAGAGCGCACTCCAAACAAATCTAGAACTGGTGCTGCATTTTAAACACGCTTTTAAAAATGCTCATTTTCGCTTACCAAATGAGCGACGTGCACTCGTTTTTTAAAGCCCAAATTAAAGTGTTTTTGTCAATAGCTGTGCATTTCAGGTGTAACTAACTCTTCAAGATAATGAGAAACAGAGGGGGATAATGAGTAAGAATAAAAAATTAAAAGCAACATAAATTTGGACTTGCTCCATCTCGCACGTTCCTCGGGGCTTCTTTTTTAACCAGAGAGTCTAATGGTCTGAATAAAAGTTTCGATTTTTGTCAATAATGATGCAACGGAAGGTTGTGAAGAAAAATTTATACAATTATCAAGACCAGTGCTGAATGTATTTAAATAAATCTTCAGACAGTGGTCATGTTTACATGTTTACAAAATTCTGGTCATAATGTGATTTAACCAATATTACGGTTTCTGTAAAATTGCATTAAAAAAACAATAATAATTATATATATATATATATATATTCAAGCATAATGAATAAGGGAATGGGATACATACATACATACATAAATAAAGAATGTAGTATTTTAAACAAAAAAACATCTCTACCTTTATTTTCAAATTCGCCTCTTAGTGTGCTATGCATCTTAACGTTTCTCGTTGATTCAAGCACAAGAAACAAACCACTCATTGCTTCTTACACGCTTAACCTCTCGGTTCACGAATAAAGGTAATACAGATTGCAACTGCAAGTAACGGCAAACACCTCCGGAGCCGTCGCATTCCCTTTGTGAAGGTAAAGATGAAAGGAAACAGCATATATGTTACCTACATGTAAAAAGGAGAGCACAGCATCATTGTGAAGATGTACAAATCTGTGAACTTCTAGCTGCATCGAATGAATATGAATTGATTGGTGTCCTTGAAGAAACTTGGAAAATAAAGAAGGGGTAAAAGAACATACCCGAGGCAAAGATTGGCCTTCTTTGGCAGTGGTACTAAGTTTAAATCGCCTATATTTAATATCTCGTCCAGGTATGAAGACTTGGTTCCTTTAAATACTTTTTTTTCTACGGAAATTGTTAATAATGACTGACAGTCATAACACCTACACATGTGAAGAAAACCTTTCAAAAAGGTGTGCATTTGCATAAATAATAAGAATCCTCATAGCTGTTGAACAGCTGCTACCACTGGGAGCTTTCCAAAGTAATGAGTGATTACATTTACTGCAATCAGAGAACTTGCTGTTTTTCCAGCATGAGAACGTGCCATCTGACAATACGAGCACAACATGTAAAGTTGGGGTGTGTGTGTGTGTGTGTGTCTTTGAGAATATATGCTTAGTGTTGGAGAAAGTTACTGTCTGTCTATTCATCTATGTATCTTTGGCAAATGAATGTTTAGTTTTGTAAAATTACAGTTATGAATTATAGAAATGAAAATTCAGAAACTGAATTAATTTGGAAAAGCGTTCTTAATTCAATGCGGGGTGATGCTTAATTAATTGTGTTAGAATTTTTAAACAATTCAACCTGGAAAACATTAATGCTTTCAAACAAAATGTTACTTTGGCAACCTAATTAAATAAAACAAGTGCAAATTCAGAAAACTTGATCTGAAATTTAAATCATTAAAAAAGAAACATGAATGTTTAAAAAGAAACAAAACAAAAAGAAAGATATAAAATTAAAATAAAATATAAACTGAAATATACAAATAAAATGCACTTCAATATAAATAAATACTGAACTGTAAAAAATGGTAACGCTTTACAATACATTCCTAATTTGCTGCTTATTGATAGGTTGTTTAGATATTTCAATATTGAGGATGTAGAATAAGGTCATGTAGAATAAAGCATTAATATGTGCTTAATTACTACTATTAAATGGCTAATATTCTAGTAATACGCATGTTAATATGCAACTACTCAAGAGATCCTAAAACCGTAGCATAAACTAAAACTGGACAGTAGATCGGGACAGTAACCGCTGAAATGGAAACATATTTTGTATGTTTTGGAGTACCAGAAAAGGCCTGTTGAATGATCAGTGATGTTTGACATTTAAAAGCTATGTTAAAGCTGTTATGGTCATCGCTGTGCTGAAGAGTGGAGCTTCTGGCTATAGGTTGTGGGTGGCTACATGACTTGAGTTCTAGACTATGTTGCTCCACTCAATGAGCAATAGCTGCACTAATGTCAGCGCAGTGAAGAATAAACTGCAGACATTTGCTACACCACAGAAGCTATCTTTAAACACACAATAGCAATCAAGAGGTCATATTACTCACTTTTTAAATGATGTAATATATTGATGCATGTTAGGTAGACTTTACCTTAGTTCTTAGCGTATCATAGCTGTTTTAGGTAGTCCTTACGCAACACGTAACTTAAAGGGTAGTTCACCCAAAAATGAAAATTCTGTCATGAATTGCTCACCCTCATGTCATTTCAAACCTGCAGTATCTTTGTTCATCTTTGAAATAAAAATTAAGATTTGTTGATTACATTAAGGCCCAGAAAGCTAGTCATCGTCCACGTAACATCTACGGTTCAATCGTAATTTTATGAAGCTACGAAAACACTTCAATGTGCAGCTTGTGGTCCTCATATGAACGTGAATGTCTTGGATGTCTCTGACCACCCTCACCTTTCCTGCCCACAGATCTATTAGAACATAGAACGTCTCCACCTGACAGTTTGCCGGCTCTCCTTGTCTTTAATTTGAGCTTCCCGTTACAGGTGTCAGTCTCCTGCTCCGCGCTGTCAGCCCCTGTCCATTAAAGCGGTCAGCACTGCTCAGAACTCTGGGAGAAATTGCCTATGTCTTAAGTCAAATTACAGGCAGGCTGCTGCAATTCAGTTTAACCTGATGGGAGAAGGAAAAAAGAAAAGACACATGGCAGGAAGTCCAAATGAGTCTGGATTCAAAATAACCGGAGTCTATGCTCATATTGAAAGACTGTATCCGACCGAATGTCCAGAGAAAATAAGCAATATACTTATCTGACGCTTCCCCTGCTGTCTGAAAATATTGAAAAATTTAAGACGTTCCATTCGACTAATATTTGTACCGCAAACAGTCTTAGAAAAGTCTGAAAACAGAATAAGGCTTTCGGTTCCCTGTCCTGAGGCCTTTAAATACAGCACAGCGCATGCATACTAAGCAATATCTGCGTTAGATGAAAAATAGCAATCACCATGATGGGCGGCGAGAGAAATACTGATCTCTAGTGAGTTATGGGCATCCAGGGCAGATGAAAGTAACTTCCTTGCTCTATTCGGAATATCATTACTCCGCAGATGCTCCGGGGCTCATTTCAATAGACCACAGTGGCCATATTTTAGCTTGACAGTTGAGTGACTATATCAGAAACAGATAATGACACTCGGGCTAATATCAGCTTCAGCTGCTGCGAACGATGACAGGTGAGGCATCGCTTTATAAGGCTATTGAAGATTTATCAGCTGATTAACCTCTGCTTTAGGTTGTTAGCAGTATAAATAATTGAGGTTTGAGCTGACACTTGGAACATGGTTGTAATTTGAGCGAGAAATAAATTAGATGGAACGCGGACATTTATTCATGGACTGACATGGTTGGTGTATCACGCTCTGAATGGCCCAGAAACCATGGTTGGACTGCACTAATGTTTTGAGAATTGTTAAGGTTCTTTCCCTTCTTGAAACAGCAAAATATGATTGTAATGCTAAAAAAAGTAGTCTTTTTGTTCTCAGATTCAGAATCTCTCACAATAGCAGTTATTAGACAAACATAATTGATTGCTTTGTTGTACGCATAAAAAGATAACTGGTAAGACTGCGATTTTAACTGTGAAAAACTATGAAACTTGTTAAAACATTAAAAGTAAGTTCCCCTACTATATAGGGTGAAAAACTGTAATAGACATTTCACACAATTTTATGATAAAATATGCTTTTTGTAAGTGAAAAAGACTAATTTACAGGTAAAAAATGTAAATTGACTTTCCCAGAATTTCCTACATTGCATTTAAAAAGTTTACATTTCAACATTTAACAGATTTTTTCCTTTTTTTCTTCTTGTTAAATTAATTTTTATTGCATATTTTAGCTTTATGAGTGTCGCCATGATGGTGTTTAGTGTTTATGTTAATCACGTTGTGCACCTTCTACTTTATTTATTTATTTACAGCGTAGCATCTTTAAGTCATAAATACTATATATTCATTTTTTTTTTCAATTAAAAACTGGGTCCCACTTTATATTAGGTGGCCTTAACTACTATGTACTTACATTTAAGTTAATCATTTGATACAATGCAAGACACGTTAAATGTGTCCTAAACTTCATAGTCATCAAAGAATACTGAAAAAAGTAATGAACTAAAACAGAAAAAATATTAATCAACGAATTAGAACGATTTCTGTAGAATCAAGTGATACTAATGACTAGAGTAATGACTAGTGAAAATATTTCTGTGCCATCACTGGGTTAAATTCCATTTTAAAATACGATAAAAGAGAAAACAGCTATTTTAAATTGAAATAAACAACAATATTTCAACTAAATAAATACCACCTAGGAAAGCATAAAGGACATATTTCAAAAATATTTGATACATTTGACACAAAACCTTTGAATAATAGGTTACACAAAAATGCATTTATTTAATATATAATCAATATTTAGCTCCACTCTATATGCCAACCAGGATAAAAATAGTTGAAAAGGTTTCTGGGATTGCCTTATCTATAAAGCGCACATGAAATGCTGCTTAACATTTTAGCCACAAGGTATTTTATGAGCATAATTTAGCTGCCTACTGTTTGGAACAGCTATCATATAAGCGGTGTCCCTATGATGCCTATAAATATCACCAAGGTGGGCAGCTCACTAGGTTTTGGAACAGAGCTAATTTGTTGGCTGACAAATTACAGCTGTTTAAGTGATACGTTGACACATTGCTCAGCCTTCATCAACTCATTACTTTACGTCAAACAAGCAACAGTTCTGAGCTGGGTTATAAGTCATTTTCCCTCAAGGAGTCTGAGCTCCTCCATGCAAGACGCTCCTTAAACGTATTAAAATCCTTTATACCCCAAGTCTGATGTAATGGCGCGGATTAAAATAAACACTTGGAGTTTGAATGGGTCGCTGACTTTCTAGAGAACGGCATTTCGGGCCTCTTGTCTTTACGCTGCAATCTATTGTCAAGCCCCAGCAGCCCATTGACACAGTCATTGATTTCCTGATTAATGTACCTCTCTGTCATTGGTGTTTAGAGCAGTAGACATCATTTTAATGTGTGCATGATCAATAGCTCCATCAGCACTGAAAATTTCCAGCAGGCAGACAGCGGGAGATGCTGGTCTGCACCGCACAAACCCTTTAACACACAGAGCCGAAGTCCTCTGTCCTCCATCCCTTGTTATAAATCTCACACGTCGGAACTTTCAAATGTTATCATACCGGCTATATACACAACCATCTATCTGTATGTAGCGAATCAGCTCAAAAATGAATCATTTATAGGGCATTTGAACAGAATCGGTATTCTACAGCTGATCGGCGAGTCGGTCAGCGATTCACTGAACGAGCCGTATAGCGTCAAATCTGCACTGGATATTAATCCAAAATATAGTGAAAACATTATTAATTAGCACAGAGCACAAGATCGCAGTTTAAGACATGAACTTGCAAGCGCAAAATACAAGGTGCTTATCTATAAAGATAAGGTTTTTTTGGATAAGTCTAAACATACGCGTTCGCACATTTATGCAAGTTGCGGGAAAGAGAGAGAGTGAAGAAAGATCGAGTTCAAGAGAATGAAAATGTGAAATCCCCAGCAATATGTGCAATTGCATAGACCTGAACAAGCATCAGTCACTTAATTAACCCTCGCGTCGAGTTCTTCAATGAGGTTAAGATTTGTGTTAAATTCACCGGTTCAGCCTGAACCTGGAGTCACGGGATTCCCTTCCCGAGGTTGCTGGAAGTTCAGTGGTCGTTGGAGTTTTGAGAGGCTGATGATTGGGGGTTGGCTGGAGAAGTGGAGTGGTGGTTCAGTCGGAGACTTAGAGACACGGTGGGCAAAACTTAACTCACACAAACGCTCACAGAAAAAAACGGAACTAGGGTAAAGAAATAGAAGTAACAAGACTAGATTGTTTTTCTTGTCGTTGCGGCTGGGCAGCAGCAGACATGCAGGCCGGAGCGAGCTGCAACGGCTCGCAAAGAATGCAAAAAGTGATGGCAAAGAGCATAGCTGAAAACCAGGCTAAGAGCGAAACGTGACTGAAAGCATACTAAGAGCAACATTTTTAATTGTGTCCTGAGTTTTAAACTCAGCTTTAGACACAACCCAAATTTGTGTTTTAACCAATAGATAACGTTTTAGTTCAGATCAGAAATGTTACATTGTCAGTCACATATCTAAACAACTGAAACCTGTTTTATCAAAACACACAAGTAACTGTATATGTATATATATATATATATATATATATATATATATATATATATATATATATATATATATATATATATATATATAAAAAAATCAAATTTAAAATAAAAACTTTATCACGGATATTAAAATAACACAAAAAGGCACAATCTAAAAAAATGAGTGGTTTTTCTTTTTTATAACTAATATTTTACATAAACATTCATTACACAGCTTTTTCCCCGTATTATCTTGAATCTACAAACTTAATACGGTAATATTTCACAAATTAATCTCCATTATAATTAGAGCAACAACTGCGAGTTTAATTTGTACATATTT